>NC_056743.1:260289911-260432411 GCF_019279795.1 Protopterus annectens
AGTGCTATAGTTCAGTTTCAGTGCAAGCCATCATTTGGCAGGACAGAAGATATATATATATATATATATATATATATATATATATATATATATATATATATATATATATATATATATATATATATATATATATATATATATATATTTTTTTTTTTAAATACTAAAACTGGAAACTTATTGGCTCAAAGTAACCAGCTGGAATTAATTGTCTGCCTCCAAAAATAGAAATCTGTCAGTAATTCCATCTTTGTATGCATTGCATATATGCAGTGACCATTCACAGTATGCACACATTGAAATCAATGTGTCATCACCAAGAAGCAAAGAGATAAACTTGGGTAGTATAGTTGAGTGGATTGTTCAGTAAAAGTAATGATTAAAAACATCACTGGACCATCACGTATTTTAACTTGTGGGGCATCAGAGGAACTTAGCTGTAACCAGGTCATTAGGGTACCAGGGTTATGGTGATAAAATACTCTGGAGAAGCTGTTGCAAATTTCTGCAAACAGCAGCCCACCAGAGGATCGAGAAAGTGATTTGAAGATGCACAGGGGACACAGGAGGAAGACTGTAGCCACTACTAGACCATAAGTAATCACACTGAGATTCTTGGGGAAAAGGGTATGCAACACATTACTGATGCAGTTAAAAACCACATCACATGATATTGACCCTAAAATAACAATATTTCATATTCAAATTTGTAAATAGATGTCATCCAGTACTTGTGTATGAGTAGGGATATGCCCCCTGAACCTTGAGAAATGGGCCATATTACCCCACTTCCTAAATATACAAACTTTGAAGCTGTACTATCTTGAAATAGTTTGTTTTGTTGCAAAACCAAGCATTCATCGTATTCTGAGGTAATGTAGCCTTGCAGTTTATGTTTTTACTTCACAGTGGTGGGGGGCTAAGAACTTGCACCCATATCAGGTGTTTCAAGGGGCAACATTTCAGTTATAATTACTTTATATTTCCTAGTTTTAGTCTGTTTCTGTGCAGCTATTCACTATAAAATGTTATAAATGCAGATTTATGTATCTTAAGGTGCTGCTGAGTAATATGCTACATAGTTTGAGAAGCAATCTCACCAATAAAGTCCATAGTTCTTTAGTATTTGACAACATTTATGTAATTATTAAAGAGGGCAACCATAATGACATGTATAATGTGAGCAGATTCTAATCATTTTGCCTTAAGATCTTGTATGCAATTGCAATTTATACACAAGACAAATGTGAGAACTACCAACATATTCCTTTTTTAGTAAACCTTTGACAAATTACGGTCTTGATCCATTCCATATTCTACATTTTCAGATTTAATAAGAAACATTTGTCTATATAAGTTTCAACAAATTTTGTTTTGGTATTATGTCAAACACCAGTATGGTTTCATGCCAGGAATGATCACTACAGATGCAATGTTTGCTCTGAAAGTATTGTTGGAGAAATACAGAGAAAGTCAGAAGGAGTTGCATTGTGTCTTTGTGGACATAGAGAAAGCATATGACAGGGTGCCTAGAGAGGAGTTGTGGTATTGTATGAGGAAGTCGGGAGTGGCAGAGAAGTATGTAAGAGTGGTACAGGATATGTACGAGGGTAGTGTGACAGTGGTGAGGACTGCGGTGGGAGTGACAAATACGTTTAAGGTGGAGGTGGGATTACATCAAGGATCAGCTCTGAGCCCTTTCTTATTTGCAGAGGTGATGGACAGGTTGACAGGAGGCCCCGTGGACTATGATGTTTGCAGATGACATTGTGATCTGTAGTGAGAGTAGGGACCAGGTTGAGGAGACCCTGGAGAGGTGGAGATATGCTCTAGAGAGGAGAGGAATGAAGGTCAGAAGGGCTAAGACAGAATATATGTGTGTAAATGAGAGGGAGGGTAGAGGCATGGTGAGGATGCAGGGAGTAGAGTTGGTAAAGGTGGATGAGTTTAAGTACTTGGGATCAACAGTTCAGAGTAATGGTGAGTGTGGAAGAGAGGTGAAGAAGAGAGTACAGGCAGGATGGAATTGGTGGAGAAGAGTGTCAGGAGTGATTTGTGACAGAAGGGAAGGTCTACAAGAGGGTAGTGAGACCAGCTATGTTATATGGGTTGGAGATGGTGGCATTGACAAAAAGGCAGGAGTCAGAACTGGATGTGGCAGAGTTAAAGATGTTAAGATTTGCACTGAGTGTGACTAGGATGGACAGGATTAAGAATCAGCATATTAGAGGGTCAGCTCAGGTTGGACAGTTTGGAGACAGAGCAAGAGAGGCAAGATTGCATTGGTTTGGACATGTGCTGAGGAGGGATGCTGGGTATATTGGGAAAAGGATGCTAAGGGTGGAGCTGCCAGGTAAGAGGAAAAGAGGAAGGCCGAAGATAACGTTTATGGATGTGGTGAGAGAGGACATGCAGGCAGTTGGTGTGACAGAGCATGATGCAGAGGACAGGAAAAAATGGAAATGGATGATTCGCTGTGGTGACCCCTAACGGGAACAGCCGAAAGAAGAAGATTATGTCAAACACCAAAAATAAATGACTTCATCTCGATAAAGGACTTGTTGATGTAAAAGTGCTTGCATTTGCAATAGTTTCTTTTGCCTGGTCTTCAGTCCTGATTTATTGTTTTATTCGGTCATCTGAGGTTTATCCTGGTCATTGTTCTTCTGATTGGAAGATAAATGACTCATGTAACTGCTAGAGTACCAGAAGACCATATCAAGAGTCTGAAGAAAGGTACGGACAGGACATAGCTGATGGGCAGTCTGTCGCATGCATAATCACTATAATATGGTAATAAAGGCATGTAAATCATAGGTCAAATGTGACAACTGCAAAGCTGTGTGTAAAAGAAATACTGAAGGCCTATCAACTTAGAGACATTTGCCTCTGTTAGAAAATTTTTAAGAGCAATAGTGAATAGATCTTGGAGACTGATAATCAGAAGAAGTGGTGATGTACCTGTGGACTTACCTGCAGAGTACCAGGGATGTACCTGTGGATTTACCTGTGGAGTACCAGAGATGTACCTGTGGAGTACCAGGGATGTACCTGTGTGTTTGTCTGTGGAGTACCAGAAGTCTACATGTGGATTTACTTGTGGAATCCATCCATCCAGGTTCACAAGTTGTGTCCAACTTCTACTGTGACTCCATGAAGAGCTTCCACCATCCACTGAATTTACTACTCAAATGGGAAACAGAAGTAGATCACACACACACCACACTCATATCAGAAGCCTAATGGTGGAGTTGCACCATGAACCTAATTCTGGGTGTGAGATTCAGCTTGATGAAAGCTTCACAACCTGAGAATTGTAAAGAATTTTGGCATTTCATTAAGAAACTTTAATTTGAACTGACAAATCCAGAACTTGAATGTAAGCTAAAAGTATGTCTGTTTTATGTTTTAAATTAAAATAAACATTATTTGCAATGCAAATAAGCTACATTTGAGATAGAGGACTGTTGTTAGTATATTGCAGTTGCTGCACTGGTAGTTTTGATGAGTATAGTTTGGACAGTATGTACACTAAACAACACTTTTTTGTATTCCTACCTCGCAACCTGCAAGTGCAAAGCATTTATGAATTAATTACTCCACCTGAAAAAAAAATTCTATATTTCCAGCTTATAAGAAGTAACCAAGGCCTATATTATCATGGAATTTACTAACTACGTGTACTAACATAAACTGAAAAAAAAAACTACTAGGGCTGTTTTGTCTTCTAAAACACTAACAATAAAAATTCATAGCTGGACATTTAACACACATGCAATGATATAAGCACAAGTACATTATACAATTTGTAATTGTAATTATTGATTGCTTTATATTGTTATCTTGGAGCTTTTCTGCTTGGGCCTACACTGAAAAAGGACACCTGTGCCCAGTTGGACTTTCCCAGTAAACAAATGTTAGTAAATATATAACTATTTTAAATGTATGCTTAGAACAATAGAAAAAAAAATCAAACAAAACAGCTTCTGGGTTAGGAGCCTCCTCAGAATCAATGTAGTAGCTTAAAAACAAACAGAATGAGGCTCGCCACAGCACGAAGTACACCTGGTGTACTTCGTGCTGTGGCGAGCCTCATTCTGTTTGTTTTTAAGCTAATGCTTAGAACAATAACAAACAGTAAAAGGATATTATATTCTAGTGATAAATTTAAAAATGAAATTTTACCTAAATTAAATTTTCAGAGTAAATCAGTATTGATAAAGTAGTTATTTTAATCGAAAGGATACTAGTCAATGAATCAAGCAGACAACCTAAACCTTTAACTAAGACTGTGCATATGTCTGCTAACACATAAAAACTGACAGCAGCTGAAATATGTTTTAACTGTGTGGGCGAAAAGTCACATGCTAAATATTGTCTTATTAATAATGACAATACGGTATCCCAGAAAAAACATAATATCTAGTCAGTATGAAAATATACATTCTGTGTCTGTCAAAAATGTGATTGCTATCTAACATGTTGATAATGCAAATATACTGATTGAATGTTATAAAGTAGCTGCTCAAATAGTAGAATCAACATATTGTCCCTGTGCCACTATCAACAAAATGAGAAAGTATCAATGGATGGGAAGAAAATGAAAGGGCTATACATTCTGAGAGTGAGGTCACACTTATTAAGGAACCTTATGCCTGTAAACATAAAACATATCATGAAAGAGTATGATATAACAGTGTAGAAATTAAAAATCTCTTAGATAAAGTACTACCTCCTGTAGTAAGACTTTCCTCATTTCAAGGCAGTCTGGAATTTGACTGAGCATTGTTAGATACACTTTGGCTAGAATATGTACCTAGTGAAAATTAATAGGAACAGCAGCAGCCTGATACACTGTTAGGAATATATAGTCCTAACAAAGGGAAAGGGATAGGTGTATAAATTACAAAAATAAAAGTTTGTCTTTGGCTGAGAGAGAGAAGAGCCAGCATGTTATCAGATGTCTATTATTGAGACTTGCCAGAATCCATCTGTGATTAAGTTAGTGAAAAAAGGTGGAGCAGAAACTGAAAGAGATAAGCCGATAATGCATGATATGGAACCTTGTCAGAAAATTCTAGCCACTAAATTAATGAAGGATGTCTGTGTGGAGGCAGTGAGGGAAAAAAACATAGTAATCAAGTGACTAATGAAAGAAAGAGATCCTGAACAGAATCTTAGGTTCCCCTATACTATCAAAACAGAGAATTAGTCAGAAACAGGATTCTCAGCAGCAGGTAATTAAAGAAATAGTTTTACTAAGTTAAAAAATAAAATATTTGACAAAGCTGAAAAAAGTCAAAGTCATGAGCTGCCTTTCACAGTGGAAGGATAAAAAGCAGGAGAACACCTATACCTGTATTCATATGTGAAGACAATGTACCCTCCAGTTCACATTAGTGGACTAGCAAAAGTGTTCCTGAGTAGGCAGATGTGCAATTAAATTATGATAAATTTAAGAAAACAGTGGGAGGATGATGCATTAAGCAGGGCCAGAGAAAATATAAACAGAATAGAAACAGAAACAGATGAGCAGAATGGCCACCTATAGGTCTCAATCTGCTAAGAGGCCAATGTGGAACACAGATCATAGCAATGTGTGGCAAACTAAATGTAGAAAGACCTATTTTTGCACTTTGAGAGAAACATAGCTTGGTCATGGCCATGGTCTTTCAAGCAAAATATAACGTATGTAATTGTTTATTAATGTCTATACACACACACACACACACACACACACACACACACACACACACACACTGTATTTATGTGCTTTGGTCCTGTTTCGCCTTTATTTTATTGTTTCTTTCTCTAAACAAGTTTAGCCACAAAAGTGTTTAGCGATGGCAAAAGGAAAGAGACAGAAGGTTGTTTTTGCTTCCTGTTCTTGCTTTGAGGTACTGTAATAGACTACCCTGAAGCTATGGACTTCAATTATGTCTAGGGCAATGTACCAGCTTTGTCAGTGTTTTAAAGTAAGCCAGTTAAGAACATTAGTGTACCACCCCCAGTCTGATGGGTTAGTGGAGTGCTTTTATAAAATTCTAAAGTCTTTGCTAAAGAAAGCCATTGAACCAGATGTTAAAAATTGGGATCATTTACATTCCTGTCTCCTGTGTGTTCTAACAGATATGACCCAAGCTTCAACAGGAATTACTCCATTTGAGTTAATATCTATGAGAGTAACCCTGAGACTTCTTGGCAGGCAGACTGTAATGAAAGTATCTATCATTATGGTAAGTACATACCTTTCATTTTTTGACCTACCAAGATTTGACCAAGCAGCACACTGGCAGATTTCTATCCAACTTCAAGACAAATAGAAGATAACATTCTCCATTTCACAGATCTTTTTCATCATACCATTTTACCCTTACTTTTCAAAGGCTAATGGATAAAGTTCTGAGACCACACACCAGGTACTCAACTGCATTCCTTGATGACATGGTAATCTATTGAGATCGGGAGTTATGTCTAGCCAAAGTACTAGTTGTGCTTGACTGTGTAGGACAAGCAGGGCTTACTGTTAATGCTGTCACAAGTGAGATTTATATGAAAGAAGCCAGATACTTAGCAAGTGTGATTGGGAGAGGGGCAAATAGATCCTTAAGAAGCAAAATGGAAGCTGTCAGGAACTGGCCTATATCCAGTATCAAGCATTAAATGAAAGCATTCATAGGGCTATCAGACTCTACTGTAGGAAATCCACACCCACCTTTGCTACTGTAGCCTGTCCTTTAGGTGAACTTATGTAAAATAAGACACAACATCTTGATTAGATGGGCCATATAGACAGATGAGGCTTTTAAATAGCTGAAAACTGTTTCATATTTTGAGCCAGTCTTAGTTGCACCTAACTTTTATAAACTATTTTGTACACCAATGCATCTGAAACAGAATTAGGAGCTGAGCTATCTCAGGAAGTAGGTGATGAAGAACACCCACTCTGATAGTTCAGGAAGTAGCTAAGTAAGGTTAAGATAAAGTCCTCTGCCATAGAGCAAGGATAGGATGGTATCAAGTGGGCAGTAACTTCTCTACAGTATTACTTATTAGGGTGCAGCTTCATTTGGTAACTGATCACAAACCCTTATAGTGGTTACACAAATAAAGGGATCTCACCACCAAGTTATGTAAGTGGGCTTTGATTTTGCAGCAGACTCATTTTAGGATCAGATAAAGAGTTGACAATAGCTGCGTGAATGTTGGCGGTTTGCTCCGATAACCCATCCCATTCTGTATACAAGTGGGGACTCTGTGCAGAGGCTTGAGACTGGAGCACTGATACTATTGAATCAGATCCGACTAGCATACAAGGATGTTCTTGTGGCATAGTGAAGATTTCAGAGACCAGAAACAATGTTTTGTGTGTGTGTGTGTGTGTGTGTGTGTGTGTGTGTGTGTGTGTGTGTGTGTAGGGTATTTTCTATGTACTTTGGTTTCCTCTCTGTAACTTTAAATCGTCATTAGGGCTATTTGTCATGGTGTATGTGTGATATAGAATCTACTTTTGTTTCTTACATTAGCCTAGTACACTCCATGGATGGTATCATCTGCTCATGGAGTCATGTCTAAGACTTGGGTGCAATGTGACAACATTGGAAGATTGGATAGATACTTTGTGTTCAAATAAAAAAATGATGCTTTTGCATATAATAAGTGTAATACAGTAGTAAAGGCATGTAACTCCATAGGTAATGTGAAACACATGAAAAGCTGTGGTTAAAAGAAGAGCTGATACCTTACCACATTGAAGATGCTTGTCTACCTTAGAAAATAATTTTTCAAGACTAAGAGTGATGTCTTTTGGAGAACCCCCTAACTAGAAAAAGCTGTGGAGTCTCAGGGATATACCTTTGGAGTACTAGAAACTTACTAGGAGACAACTTATGCTGGAGTGCCAAGAACCTAGTTTAATATGTGTCAGGCAGCTTGGTCAGAGGTGTAATACCTGAGCACTGTACAGAATGTTGGCTTCCCACTGAGAGAAGTTAAATTGGGTTGACAAACCTAAAACTTGAATGTAAATAAAAATATGCTTGCAAGCGTGTTCCTTGTTTTAAATTAAAAGGAAAGTTATTTTTGGATTCTGCATTGTAAATAAACTGCACTCGAGCAACAGACCTGTTTCCAGTGTGTTCTGCTTGCTATAATACATATCTGTCTGTCTATCTGTACACACACATATACACATGTACATAGTTTAACACAAAGATTTAAGTCTGTGAGTTGCTAATTAAAGAGCTTCATTCTTTAGTCCTGTGTTTGAATCCTTCAGTCTTTATTTATATACTGTGTGACTTTGATGAGGGTACGTAACCCGTGAGTGCTTCAGTTTCACCCATAAAAAGTGGTACTTATGTACAAAGGCCTTATGTAGTTAAGTGTGTACTTATCTACAAAGAGCTTATGTAGTTAAGTATGTGTACTTATGTACAAAGGGCTTATGTAATCAAGTATGTGTACTTATTTACAAAGGGCTTATGTAGTTAAGTATGTGTATATGTGTACTTATGTACAAAGGGCTTATGTAGTTAAGTATGTGTATATGTGTACTTATGTACAAAGGGCTTATGTAGTTAACAAGTATGTAAGTAACTAATAAGTAAAATGCACATAGTTGATAAATGCTGAGAAGCACTTTGTTTCAATACACTCTGGCAGGAGCTCAGGAACAAAAGTAGCTCTGCTTGTTAATTAAGTCCACATAAACCTGTATCTTTCATATCTAATATAGCAATTTGTATACTGGAGCAGCTGGTGGTCCCATACTGCGTCACCTCCTGTAGCCACAAGTCATGGAATTACAAAACAGGAAAGTTTCAGACTTTGTGCAGATGTTTCATTGCAATAGGACTCTGTATTGCACATTGACTGAGGTTTTTGGTATCCAGGAGATAGAGAAGAAGCAAAATGGTCAGCTTAAAGTTTTCTCCCCTTCTCTGTCTTAACCCAGTTTGTGTGACCTTGGAGTAGGTATATATATAAAGATTGTGAAGTGTAGAGGCTTACCCCTGTATAAAATATTTATTTGTGTGTGCTGTGTGACCTTGGGAGTGTCTCTGAATTGCGTGTGTGACCTACTGAGGATTTTGACATTTTAGTTTTGTTTAATCATGTGATAAATGAAATGGCATGTGATTAATTATAGTAAAGTCAATGAAGTCTGCAGCTAATCATTAATTAATTTGTGTAACTCTAGCAGTTTTGTTTTCTACAGTATATAAATGTATATATTGGGTTAGTTGTAAGTGTTCTAGAAAATATTGTCTCAGAAAGTATGCAATATGCTGTGATGGGTTAGATACAAGCCAATTTAGGAAACTTAACATTAAAACCTCTCACACACATTTTTAATGCATTTCACTATCTGGCAGCTTACTTCATGCACAGTTTCGTAAGGTTACAGTTTATGACCAAATGTGGTAACTGAGCAAACTATGTAGCTATTTTTTCTGGCTGTAACCCAGATTAGATAAGCAACCCTGCAGATAATCAGTTTACAATTCACTCTCTGCGAAATAAGCGAGTCTGGGTTCAATGCAAAACTTAACAAAAATAGCAGTCAAAATTACAGTTCCAGTATTCCAGTTAAGAAACTGCAGAGGAATTCATAGTTTAATTACAAGTCAGTTTTGTGTAGGATATAGCCATAATATTTAACTGTTGAAAGCAAGCACTGAGTGCTAATAGCATACTCTTAGTTTTTTAAATTCAGAATAAACCACACCATTGCCTCTGAAACTGTACCCTGACAACTTGTTTCACTACCATTCAGTCACTCTTTCTTTTTGCTCTCAGCCACCATACTGCCTGCTGTTGTGCTAATAGGGATCTATGCAAGGATTTATAGAAACTGAATGATAGCTGCTGTGTAGGTTATATGGTACACTTGCATGCCCTACCCACCACTCATAGCCAGCCTTAGGCATAGGCCAAATAGGCGGCCGCCTAGGGTGCCGCTTTAACAGGGGTGCTTTTCTAGTATTTATTTGCTGTAGGTAGACCAGGATGGAGGCACTGAGTGGTGTGGTGGAGGGCACTGTGTAACCCTTTTGCACAGCTTGATTTCAGTGCTATAAGGTTGCAGTTATTTATTACTTGTTTATTAATCTGATAAGTGAACTGATCCAAAATAGACCTTTTCATCCATGATCAACAGACATAACAGAGGCAACTATGCAAACAGTGGAAACTACCTAACAAATTGGATGTATGTATTAAATAATAGAGACTATACTTAAAAAGATACTCATATTCTGCAAAATCAAAACAGATCACCCAAGAGCCAATTGGAAAGCAGGCCTAAGCCCATTAGGCCCACTAAGTCTGCTTCTACATAGGAAAATGTTTTAGCCATAAGTGAAATTAAAGTTAGGCATGAAGATTCCACACTCACCAGCATAGCTCTCAACTGTACAGATTTTCGCAAAATGTCCAGATTTTTGCCTCATATGTTTGGTCTGTTCCTCATAAAATTTGTGATTTGATGGTAAATCACTATGTACTGAAGTCACTATATAATGACATATATTTGAGTTTCAGACTTCAATATCTTTCCGGAAATGCTTGCTAACAGAAATACTGTTAATCTAGCAACTTTCTAAGTATGTAAGAAAAATATTTAAAATCTGTCCCTATTTTAGGCCTTCGTCCCCGTTTCTTGCTCTGAGAGGTTGAGAGCTATGCCTCACCAGACTGGGCAAGAACAGGGTGACTGTGATGAGATGGTAGAAGAGACTTCTTGTTTTGCCATGGATAGCTTACACCTCTTATGTCAATGCAGCCACATACTTTACTACACCTATCCACATTGTTGCTTCTATTGCCACAGAAAATGAAGTTTTCCCTGATATCACATTGGAAAAAGTTTTAGAAGCCTTGTCAAAGGCTAAAAATAATACTTCTATGGGATCAGATAACATACCATGCTGTTTTCTTATCAGTGCCAAGTATGCTCCATGCAAACCTCTACATAAACAGTTTATTCTCTGCCTATCCACAGGATTTGTGTCTGATTCCTGGAGAACAGCTACTGGGCCCTGCTTCGCATGCATGGCACCTCTCCAGATCTAGGTAATTATAGGCCCATCAGCCTTACAAGCCTTATATACAAAACCATGGAACATATTATAGCAGAGCTTATTTATACAGAGATAGGAAACTTAACTGATCTAGACCCCTTTTTGTATGGTTCTGTGAAGGGCAGATCTGGTGTCGTGAATGTAGTAAGTTTCTTTGAAAATATTACAGAGGCTGCAGGCAGTGGTCACACTGTATGTGTTTCTTATCTTGACTTGCCTAAGGCTTTTGACCCTATCCCTATGCTGTATTATGGAAAAAAGTAGACAAACTTAATGGTAACCCCCTTTGTTGTTTACTGGGTTGCAAACTGGATATCTAACAGATCCCAAGTCGTGAAAATTACTAGTACATTTTGTTAATATAAAATTGTAACTAGTGGGGTACTACATGGATCAGTGCTGCACCCTCTCCAGTTTGGCATATATTTTGCAGACATTCAAGCTACTATCCCAGAAGGGAGGTTGACTAGGTTTGCTGATGACTACTAGTTGGTCATTATTATCCACTATTCCAGTGATACTAAAGTACTCTAGCAAGGGATAAAATATACACGTAACTGGTGTAATGCAATGGTCACAAGCTAAATGCAAAAAGTGTAGCATAGCAGCATGTAACAAAAAAAGCTCCACTGGTACTCCTCTTCAAGCAGATAGTATCATAAAAGACCTGGGAATTTATGTAAACAACTCTCTCATTTGATCATCATAGTTCAGTCACAGATTCATATGGGATTCCTAGGCTAATGGCTTAAAAGCCCTTACAAGCCTAGCCAATATAACTTGATTTTACCCAATATATGGCCCCTAGGGGCAAGAGGATGGCATGGGTTTATGCCTATGCCTTAACTATGTTACAGATTGCAGCTGTCCATAAGGGACATAGGTGCTACCTCAGGTATGAATTTGCGATTCTACATCCATTGATCCAAATTGTGTTTGAAGAGGGCCAGGGAAGAGCTCTGCCTAAAGCGAATAGTAGGCCTGTTCCAAGGACGGGCAGTCTCTGAGATGCATATTTGTCTTTCCAGTATGTTTTGTTCGAGTCCCTAGACATGTTTTTTGCATCTTGTATTTTCTTTGTGAGGAACCTTTGAGGTTGTGCTAGCTGCTGAAAGTGCCTAGTCATGCACATGCCAAATGGTGAATTGTACTCAATTATTGGTCTATCAAGGGCTGAGTACAGCAATACTATAATTTCCTTAGATCTGGATCCTATAACTTTACTTATAAGTTGTGCTACATAGAAGGACTTCCTTACCATTGGGGACACATGGTTGTCAAAGTTCTGGCTGATATCTATCTGTGTACCTAGATCTCTCACTTCTGAGTACTCTCAGGAGATGTGTTATTGATGTAATTTGCAGGGGTATTTGACTTCCCAAAAATAAGGATAATCCATTTTTTGCATTTATTTTAGGCCATGGTTCTGGCACCAATCATTTGTTTAATCTAAACCCTCTTGAAGGATTTCTACATCACTGGGGAATTCAATGAATGGCCTCACCTTGCAGTCATCAGCAAACTTTGTCATCCAGAGACTTTCCACATTAGCCTTGATTTCAGAGAAGTATATTCTGAACAGGAGTGGCCCCAACACTGAACCATGTGGCACACCACTAGTAAGTGGCCTCTTGCTGGATCTGGATTCACCTACTTTAACCACGTGCCCTGTCATCCTGGTGACATAGGGATTTATGCCCAGTTTTGTGAGTTTATTTATAATGCCCAAGTTGGGAATTGTGTGAAATGCCTTGGTCCGGTTGACGTGGATGGCATGTACTGTTTTACCCTTATCCATGGCCTTAGTGACTTTTTCAAAGAGATCCACCATATTCAGTACACATGACCTGCCCTTGACAAAGCTGAATTGGGTCGGGTACAGCGTTTGGAGGTTTCCTATGTCATTATTTATCAGGTCTATGATTACTGTTTCCATGGCCTTACACATAAGACCAGTCCAACTTATGGGTCTGTCATTTCCTGGGTCAGTAGATGGTCCCCCTTTATGCAGAGGGATAATAATTGTTGTCCTCCACTCTATCAGGACAAAGCCAATCTGGAGGCTGTTGTTAAACTGAAATCCTAATGGGCCTGATAAGTCCTGATTTAAGCTGTTTAAGAGGCAGACTGGTATATCTTTAGGCCATACCGCTCAACCTCTTAGCACAAGAAATCTGGACAAAGCCTGACAAAATGGGGGAACAAAGGCCCAAAAATAAGGACACATTTTAAATACTGCTTTTATAAACTTAGAAAGTTGTTAGAATGACAGGATTTGTGTTAGTATGCATTTTCATAATGATATGAAGTCTAAAACTCAAATAGATGTCATTATTTAGTGACTTCAGTCCTTAGATCATCTCAGTGATTTGTCAAAAAATACAAGTTTTATGAAGAACAGACCAAAAATATGAGGCAAAAAGCTGGACAGTCTGCGAAAATCTATACAGTTGAGAGGTATGCTTCAGGCCACACTGGAGCCACGTTTTTAACTTTAAAGAATCCAGTGACAACCTGTTCTCTGATGCTAATTGGTGGTGGAGGGTATTTCTTGGGGAAGAACTGGGGGTGATGGGGAGATGAAATTTGAGCTGAATTTGTCAGCCAGCAGATTTGCTGTATTTTCTGGCTGAGTATAGGTGATGCCATCTACAACTAATTCTGCACATTGTTGGCTGTTACCTTCAAGATTTGTGGACATAACTGAAAAATGCCTTATGGTTATCCCTAGCCTTGGAGACTGTTTTTACGTTGAAGTCTACTTGCAGACACTTGACTAGTTCCCTGATTTGCTTGTTTAGACTAATGAGGGACTTTTTGCTCTGTTGTCTACATTCCCTCTTACTTTTCAACAGTTTTTTTCTTTTGTTTTGCAAACTATTAATACCAAGGTTCCACTAGGGTGGATTATTTTTGCAGTTTGACCTTGGTTTATTTCAGTCTGGTACGTCTGTTTCTATAGAGTTGATTATATGGTTATACAGAGCTTTTATGTGCACCTCTACATAGCTTTCTGTTTTCTGGATTTGGGGAAGCTTAGAAACTAGCTATGCCATCCCTTAAAAGGGGGTAATTTACCTTAGAGAAGTTCTTAAAGTTTTATCTTACCAGTGAGGGCATCACATGGTGGGGGGGGGTGCAGAACTTTCCCATATTTGTGAGTATCAGATCTAAGATATTTGTTCCCTTAGTGGGAGTGGAGACTAGCTTCTAGAGAACATTTAGGTTCATAGGTGTTTACTAGGCTAATGACCACAAGGGCCTTTTTAAGCCTAGCCACGCATCCCAAATCTCTGATGAGTCCTGATACCTTTGATAAGTGTAAGCATGGGCCTGGGAGATGAACCATTTAAAGGTTAGGTTACCTGTGTGCATCAGAGACATAGGTGACAAACCAGAGATCAATTTCTGGTTTCCCATCCAGTTGTCCAAGTTGCACTTGAATTGGATTAGAGAGAAACTCTGCTTCACATGGATGGGTTGCATGTTCCATAGACGGGGTAGTCTCTGGGATACATACCTATCTCTCCAGCAGGTCCTATTTATATTACAGGCAATGTTTAAGTCTTTAGAATGGGTAATTCTGGTACTGTTTGTTTTGTGGTTATGCAGGAGGTCCATCAGAGTGGGATTTGACAATGCCCTGTATGCCAGGCATAGATCTCCCCTCAAAAGCCTGTAGGAGACAGAATACATTGATAGGGCCTTGAGGTGGTCTGCATGGGGCATATAACCTATGCCCTGTATTCTTTAATGAGGAACCTCTGTGGACGTTCCATTTGTTGGATATGCCTGGTTAGGTATATACCCAAGGGGCATTGTATTTTGATATATATTTGAATTTATAAAGTCAATAAATCTTTGGGCCTGCATGTTAGTGGTTATATATGTCTGCTAAATAATAGAGGGATAGTTAAAATCACCCATGAGTATGATACTGGGCTGGATGATGAGTGATTCCAGTAAATTCAGGCATGATGTGTGGGTTTCCTGGTTCATGGTGGGGGACCTGTAGCTAGCAAGAATATGGTAATGGATTCTTCTCATGGTCGGTGTGCTTATCCTTTATGTAGGTAGATGCACCTCTACATTTTGCTCTTTCATGTTCAGTGGGTGGTCGGAACATATGAAAGGAGGTTATTACCATGCACTGCCAGAGTGCTTTCCATGGCATTGAACCATGTTTCAGTAACTGCACAGATGTCAGCTTTCTCCAGGTTGAAGAGAGCATCTAGGGAGTGTAGTGTCTTGTTGAAACACCTAGCATGAGCAGTAGCACTTTTAGCTTGTCCTGAGTAGCTTTTGTTATGTTGAAAGGTTTGTCTTTTTGGTATGTCTGAAAGAGGTACCATAGGGGTGGATAATGTGTTGCCCAATATCTAAAAGCCTAGAAGTGACAGGTGAAGACTGTCCCTGGCAAAGCAGTGTGGCCTGCCAACCATGTCCTCCCAGGCTGACAAGTATTGGATTCCTTTGGAATGACACCAGTAGCTAAACCAATTGTTAAAATCAATCATTTTCTTCTGGTATTGTGTCATCATCCTTGCAGATGATAGAATGCTGCTCATTACAAGGCTCATACCTGTCTGTGAAACATATTCTGAGAGTTCAATCATGTCTCTCTTCATATATTCCAAGGAGGTACATCTTAGGTCATTCACACCCACATGGACTATGACTGATTCACAATGGTATTTAGGGGTAAGTTACCTCAGTGCTTGCATGATCTGGTGGATCCTGGCCACTGACAGATAAATAATTGTAACCTTCTCCTTATCTGGCCTAGTAAGAGGGACATCAGCATGTCTCACAATGGAGTCTCCTATGACCAGAATATTGGGTTTTGGAATTTTTCACCTTATGGGTTTGATAGTTGAGACACAATGAGATGTGGCTTTATGTGCTGTGATGGGAATTGTCTCATTTGTGTGCATGCAGAATTTTTGAGGACCATGCCAGAGAGGTCTTTGAGGTTTGGGTAAGTTACATGTGAGCACCTTTGCGTATGTTGCTCTGTGTGTGTGGTTCTTTGTGGGTACAGTGATTGATGTGTATGAGTCAGTGACAACCTCTTTATTGTTTTTTGTGTCTGCATGTGAGAGTCTAGCCTCCAGTGTCACTTTGTAAATTTCAACTTCTGGTGATTATGTATATACAAGGCACCAGTAACCACTGCTGTGTGAATGGCAGCTTTGCACAAATGCAGGACTTATATATGATCAGAAAAAGCACGTTTTACACTAACTATATCCTAAGACCAATCAAATAAGCACACAATGAGCTTTCCACTAGTAATTTCCTCTCAGCTACATGAAATCAGCCTTCCCCTGCCCCAAGAGTGCAGACTTTGACCCTCCTAATGTACAATGACTGGTTTGGAGCCCAAGTGTTAAGGAACCACTAGATCCAAATGTATTTCTGTATTCCAGTGCAGAACAGCAGCCCTTACAGCAGTTTGAAAATGCAACTTTAAACTTGAAATAACTGTAAAAAAATAATAAAAATAAAAAAAGCACAGTAAACATTCACATTATAATGAAAATAAGCAATGTTTCTAGAAGTTTGCATCTGTACAGAGCACACAAGCACAATAAGCAGTTCTGTGCAAATTTGCCAAATTTATAACAGCACTGGAAATACAGAAAACTGACTACTAAGTCATCTGGCCAACAAAACAACTACACATAGAGCCCTTTTTATGTGTTTCTTATCTTAGATAGACCAGACAAACATCTACTGCCTCTATATGAATAATTCCTGTCCTTCTAATGTAAAAGCACAGCAAAAGAGTGAGCGGAGTGAAATGCTACCACCATCTTAAACTTATTGAAAGGCAATAAATAATTTGGATTAATGGCAGTGTACTTTAAACAGATTATAATAGTGTGACTATTGAATAAAAGTACTTTGCTTTGTAAAAATGAGCCAAGAGCCAATCAGTTGTGCAGAATTTTTAAAGGCACTAAAAACATGGTAAGCTTTTTAATAAACACTCTGACCATTACAACTACATGCAGGAATCTCTAGTGTGTTTCCCCAACCTATACAGACCAAGCTACCACCCTGTCCACTAGATGGAAAATCATCAGTTGATATAGCAACACAGAAAAGAACTTGCTAGAGAGTAAAAATACACTACTGTACCAACTAGCTAGATAATGAATTCAGAGCAAGTAAATCAGCAGGACAGACAATGAGAAGCAAAATGCATTTCCCCCCCAAAATAAGCATAGCAAAAGGCAAATAAATGATTCAAGATTTCAGAAAGGGTGGAGCTTATAATGCTCAATTTGCATTAAGAGTGAGCAACTTAGAACTCACTAGGTTTAAAAAGAAGATCAAGAAATAATAACCAGTAGGGAGTCACCAACAGTGCTTGTAGTCAGGAAATCGTTTTATCTGGCCCAGTTAATTTCCAAGGGAATATCTTCAAGATGCATGGCAGTAGTTTTACCACTGAATACAGTACCCCCCCTTTAGTATATATAAATCTAAGCATATTGTTCATCAGGAAAGGTGCTACCCAAGTGGAGAACCACAGCCATCTTCTTTCACCCAGGATGGATGATCTAGCAGTGGCTGCTTATGTTCAACCTCTTATGCCAGTATTATCAGATGCTGGCTGTGCCTTCTCTGCATCTCTTCTGTGTGTTTGACAACTTTTTAACATATTTATAAATATATATAAATATAATATAACTTTTTTAAATTATTTTTATTTTTTTTTTTTATGTTATTTTTCCTTTTTTTTTTATTTTTGGGATGCCTGTACCCTGTTTTTTTTTTTGTCAGGGTTTTTTTGTGCAGTTGACAGCTATGGCAAGAACACTGAATGTGACTGAATATGTTTGAGGGCTACTCATTTTGTCAGGTTGTTTGGGTGTTTGTGTTTTGACAACTACAACTATGGTGAGATTCATTGAAATGATAGCCATTTAGGTTTTCAGTCTTCCTCTCTTTTCCTAAAGCAAGGATTTGGCATAGACTAGACTTTTATGATGGAAATGTTCTGAATTGGGCAGTTTTTTTCTTTGTTTTACTGGAAAAATGTTCAAAGCAATAGGAAGGTGATGTCTTTGTGCTGTAAAATGCAAATAAAAAAAATAAAACAAATCAAATCATCATAGATCAGGAAGTAGTATGCACATTATTTGTTATTTATAAAAAATGTGAAATAGCAAAGTAATGGATCATTGGAATGGCTGCAGGGCTCAGCCCCTGAACTACTATACCCCAAATGTCCAGATTTTTAAAGAATGAATAGATTTTTGCTTCTTATGTTTGATTTAGGACTAAATAATGACACAAAGTTTTTTACTTTATAACCTTTCAAAAAAATGCATGCTAAAATAAGACCTGTTCTATCAACTGTCCCAGTTTATACAAGAGCAATTTTTTAGTACTTTTTATATGTTCTCTCATATATTTGGCCTTGTCCAGATTTATTGCTTTATCCACAAAATAGCAATTTTGGAAGAATACATAGAGGGTTTACTTTACTTTTATAAATAACTGTAATGTCATTACTTTTATTTTTTTTCAATGTAAAATGTAGATAGAATCTCTTTGTCAGCTCTAAGTTAACTGTGCTCATATTAAAATGGTGTCCCTCCTTTGACAGGTTCCCAGCTGTATTGTGACCTATACTTCTATATTATTAATCTTATTATTTAAATATTTAAAAAAAAATTCCTTATTTTTGGCCTTTTTTTCCAGTTTTTCAGTTTGTTTTGTTGCTGTAGAGGTTGAGAGGTCTTGTGTGTGTGTGTGTGTGTGTGTGTGTGTGTGTGTGTGTGTGTGTGTGTGTGTGTGTGTGTGTGTGTGTGTTCATAAATTTTGTGATTTTGTGATTGAGGAAGAAATGTGTTGTTTATTAAACAGAGATTTGACTGGAACTTCATGTTCATAGAAAAATTCATACTAGCACAAACATCCTATTATTCTAGTTTTTTCTAAGTTGAGAACATTATTTAATATCTGTCCCTGTTATTTTTTTTGGGCTTTGTCCATATTTCTTGCACTAAGAGGTAGGTAGGGTGTGTGTGTGAATGAAACATCCTAGTTAGTGGTAGCAGGTTGTTAGTAATTTACTCAAGCTCAAAACAGCAAAAAAAAGTCTACCCCCCAACTACCATGCTGCATTTTTCAAAGAACTGACATTTCAGGTTAATTTCAGATGCCTCATTAAACTTAGTTTGCCTGAGATGTAGTCAGGGCTTTATCCTTCTATGCCACTGAACCTGACTTAATTTAGAAATGTAATCCTTGATGGAACATCAGTTAATTAGAGGGGTACACACACACACACACACACACACACACACACACACACACACACACACACACACACACACACACACACACACACACTGCAGAGGATCACAAGTCACGGACTTACCTGTCTATATGAGATGAGGAAAGTAGAATACTAGGCTAAAATCCAAGTGGATACAGTGAGGATATGCAAACTCTGCAGGGAAGGCAACCCAACTGAGACGTGATCTGGAAAACCAAGCATTGTTCCACCCTGTATACATTCAACAGGCATCATTCCTTAGAGGACTGCTGAATAAAATTAGTATAATTCAGTAAAGCATCATTAAAGTCAAGCATGAAAAGCTGTAAAATAAATAATGCAGTCTTAATATCATGTAAACATAAATATTATATAAGGAGGAAATAATATTTATAGAAATGTGGATGAAAATACCTGATGAGGATGAACTATTAGGGAAGGGGAGATTTGTGGGGGGGGCTATCTTATTCTTCTTGATTGCTTGTAAGGATATATGCTGGCACTCCTCCGCTATAAAACCTGGAGAAAGCAGGTATTAAAATGGGTGGCTAGGTAGATGACATAATGAATGATGTGCAGTGAAAGACAGAAGGGAGTTAGTTACACAGATTGTAGGTAGACAGCAGTATAAGAGTGTTATGAGTGGCAGCAAAAAAGCTTTGAGATGTGTCAAATTTTAGAGGTGACATTGGCATAACTCATTATGGTTGCTGCTGAAGATTCAAGTAGACAAAGTGACAATTTTTGATTTAATGTGCTGTATAGTGTTTTCTTTTGTGCCTACTATTATATAAAACAAGGTCTGAAACCATGATTTGAATAGTGTTCCATACCCTAATGAGAACCAGACAAGAGAATTAATCCTCCTCTGCCTCTGGTTGACTGTGAGTTGAGTCCAGTCTATTTTTGAACCAGAGGCACTAGGATGGCAGCCCAGATTGATTTTTTGATTACAATTGTTTTATTATCTACAACTTTGCATATATTATAGACAACTTCAATTCTTCTAGACAAAGAACTCTTAAAAATAATACAGTTCTGATAGCATTTTTCCTTTGCACCTCCAAACCTAGAACAGCTTATGCCAGTAATATTAGAAAATGGGAAATGGTGATATTGGATTCCCAAAGGTGGAGACTATTCCTGTTGCATTAATTTTTAAAACAGTTATTTTTTGGCTGGATAATGTGTTATCCAATGGAAGGATATTCATGAATTAATATGTAATAATTCACTCTTAAAACCACAGAAGTTAATGACAAAGATTTTAGAAAATGGAGTGATCTCCTTCCATGCCACTGTTGCAGTACTCTTTACAATAGGGATTCCCTGCCAAAGGCAGCCCGATGTCCGGCCAGTATACCAAAACCTTTAGGGTGCTAAGGGTACACCATACGTCACATGTATACTCCCTGCATACAGCATAAGGCATAAAGGTGATGACCAGACCCACTATCCTCAGAACTTCTACGTTGCCAGTCTGAACACCATCTTCGATCATCTGTCTGAAAGCTCACTTAGTTTGCTGGTTCACCAAGCCGTTTTTCAGATAAGTGCCCCAATGGGGTTTTGCTCTTATCTTTTTTCCTTTGTTTTGTTGCTTGTGTGGTACATGTCATCCAGAAAGGATAAATGCCAGTGCAGGAGACAGATTCCCCATAAAGACCATCATGAGCAGTGCTTATTTTATCTATATGCTTCCCATGACCATGCATTCTGTTCTATTTGCCAAACTTTTGTCCTGAAGACTGCATAGTTGGCTTTCCTCTTTGGCTATATATTTAGAAAAATGAACATCTTAAGCTTTTGGCAAAAGACACCATGAAAGGAATTTCCCACTCCAAGGGTCAGCTGTCCATGAAGAAAAAGACTAAGTCTGGTTCTTCAGCTGTGGGGCTTCATCGGACATCTCTCTTGAGGCTAGTGAAATCCAGGAAGACTGCCTGGCTCCTTTGTTGGATTCCTCTACCTTGACCACTTCAGAGGATGGGGCTGGCAAGGATCTGGCTTCACACATGTCCCTGGAGGCCTTGCAGACATCCATTTTGGATGTTCAAGGGGAACCATGGCTGATTATTACTGAAGGGCCTAAGAGTGTTCCTCAGATTTTGGTTATGGAGTAGGTGCGGACTACCATTATAGAATGCCATACAGGGTCTGAGCTTTCTAAGTTTTACAAGGCTGACATCCCTTTAAAGAAGAAACAAAAAATAAACATGCTTCTCCTGCAACTAAGGACCCTCAGAATGAATGGCAGAATTTCACTCAAGGTTTGTTTAATGCCCTTATGGCTTTGAAGCCACCTCAAGGAACATCTGTTCCAGCTCCCTCTTGGTCTTCTACTCCTTTTAAGAGGCCTAGGGACTTCTTCTCAGGTGGCTTGTCATTCTAGTAAATGCAGTTATGATGCAGCAGATGCTTATTCTAGGGCTGCTGCTTTTGGTTCTGCACTGAGGAGATATTCCTGGCTTCAGCTTCAGCCTTTGCATGATGATAGTAAGGCTACTTTGATGGATGCTGCTCCGGATAACAAGCATTTGTTTGGTGCTGCTGCTGCTGCAGAATACGTCCCTACAGGAAAAGGGTAAGGCCTTACAAGATTTAAAAATATCTTGCTTCTCCTAATAAGCTGTCTTTGTTCATAGGCAGTCTCGCCCTCACGCCAAAGGTAAGAGGTGGTGGGGCTACCCAGACTCCTTTAGCTCAGAAATCTCCATTTCCTGATAATCCAGGTGCTGTCTGACTATCCTGTTCTTCTCAGCCACATTCCTCTTTCTCTTCATCTTTCCCTGTCCCTTCCTGTTTGGTTAGATTACTCAAGAATCCTGGGTTCTTTCCATCATTTGCCAAAGGTATTTCACGGTCTGGAAATCTCTTCCCCCTTTCATGGGCATTCCTCAGCCCCCTCAGGAACAATGAGCCTTTTTTTCCAGAGGTGCCTCAGGGTCTATTGACTCAGGGAACTATTCAAAATGTTTCAGTTTCTCAAAGGGGGAAGGGGTTTTATTCCAGAGTGTTCTTGGTCCCCAGGAAAGAAGGCAGTTGGAGACTTCTGGATCTCTCTTACCTAAACGCCTTTCTGAGGGTCCCTTCCTTTTGGGTGTTGTCCCTTCAGACTGTTTTTTTTTTGCTGCTTCCTCAGGCTTTTCTAGTTTCCCTGGACCTCAAGGATGCTTATCTTCATATCCCTATTCATCCCCTTTTCAGGAAGGTTTTCTATTTCTTTCTGACATTTTCAGTTCTCTGCTTTGCCCTTTGGCCTGTCTACTGTCCCAAGGGTATGTACCAAATACCTTGCTCCTGTGATTGCCTTTTGCAGGCTAAGGTGGTTGCAGGTCTTCCCCTATCTAGATGACCTACTTTTTCAGGCTTCCTCTCCAGAGATTCTACTGCATCTTCATTTTGCCATTTCTCTCCTGTAAATCCTGGGGTTGACTATACATTTCCAAAAGTCCTTCCTGATTCCTTTACAAGATCATGTATTTCTGGGATGCAGGATCCAGACTGTTTTCATGCTGGCATCCCTGCCTCCTCCCAAGGCCTTAACTCTAATTGCCTTCTTTCAGTCCCTTATTCCTCTGGCCTCAATCCCATTCAGGGTATTTCTGAGAGCTCTGAGTTTCATGGCCTCCACCATTCCTCTGCTCCCACTGGCCAAACTCCACATGAGAAAGCTTCTGTGGTTTTTAAAGTTAGTTTGACGTTTGCACTCTCATCCTCTAGATTTCATAGTCCCTCTTCTTCCATGCCTCAAGTTCGAATTTCAGTGGTGGATTCAGCAGTTGTCACTCAATCCAGGGCTTCCTTTTCAACCTCCACTCCCCTATCAGGAGCTGTTTACAGATGCTTCAGACATGGGATGGGGGCCTTCCTTTGGCTGTGTAAAAGAGCAGGACCTCTGGACACTTCAACAAAACAAAGACCATATCAGTGTCAAGGAGATGAGTGCTCTTCTGTTGGCTCTTCAAGTATATCATCTTTTTTTTTTTTTTTTTTTAATTCAGGGCCCCTCAAAGTACTTACAGACAATACCACAGTGATGTGGTATGTCAACAAGCAAGGGGGGATAAGATCTTTTCTCCTTTGCATGTTAGCATTTCAAGTGTGGCAGCTAGCTTTCCAGTATCAAGTGATGCTTCAGGCAGTTTACATTCCCTCAGGTCAGAACATTGTGGCAGACTCCCTGAGCATGTCCATATCACAATCCCATGAATGGATGCTTCACAGAGATGTGTTTCTGGACATTGTCCATCAGTGTGGTGCTCCTCAAGTAGATCTGTTTGTCTCCCCTCTGAACAAACAACTGCATTTTTTTGTGCCATGCCTCTGGTCTGGAAGGTGGACGCCCTCTTTTTTTCCTGGAAGAGGATGTTTATACCTTCCCTCCTTTTTCTCTCGTTCCAAAAGTCCTTTTAAATATAAAGCAGGTGCTCCCAAAATATTTTTGGTGACTCCCTTTTGGCACAGACAACACTGTGTCCCTGTTCCTTTGCATTTAGCCATGGGCAATCATCACAAGTTACCTCACAGGGTGGACCTACTCACACAAGACAAGGGATCTCTCATCCATCACCACCTTTCCACTCTTCAGCTGACACTGTGGGTGATAGGATTTTGATCCCATATAGGCACCTTTTTTTTCTGAGGACATGCTTAAGGTCCTGCAGGAGGCCAGGAAACCCACAACTAGGAAATTCTATTTATAGAAATGGAAGAGGTTTTCTATTTGATGTCTTTCTTGCAACCTGGATCCTCTTTCTTTGGATGATCCTTTCTTTCTGTCTTATCTGTGTGAACTGCTCAGTCCTGGGTTGGCATATTCTTCTGTTAAGGCCCACTTGTCAGCTATTTCTGCTTGTCTGCCTTTAGCACCCCCTTTAGCCTCTAGATTTGAGGCTAAACTGTTTTTGAAGGTATCCTTCATATTATTCCTCCCAGGAAGTCTGTCCCTCCTTCCTGGGACATTAATTTTTGTTTTGGAGAAATTGACCCAGGCAGCTTTTGAGCCTGCAGCTTCAGCTTCCTTGAAGCATTGTTCTTGTAAGACTGTTCTTCTTTTGGCCCTTACTTCTGCCAGACAGGTGTCTGAGTTTCAAGCCCTTATGGTGGTTCCTCCATTTTTTATTTTTCCATAAGGACAGGCTATCCTTTTGTATTGATCCGTCTTTTATGCCCAAAGTGGTGAATGAGTTGTCTTCTTAATCAATCTATGCATTTGTCCACCCCTCCCCTTCTTCTCAATCTACTAGTGAGAAGGTTTTGCACACTTTGGATGTGTATAGACAACTGAGATTTCATTTAGATAAGACCAAAGATTTTAGCCAATCTGATCAACTTTTTGTTTGCTCTCATCCTAAATCTTTAGGATTGGCTGTTTCCAAGCGAACAGTTTCTTCTTGGATATCTAAAGCTATTTCTTTTTGTTATTCTTTTCATCGCAAGAACCTTCCTTCTTCTGTTAAGGCTCACTCTTCTAGGGCTGTGGTTTATTCTGGTACTTTTTTCAAGGGTTCTTGAGGCAGCTACCTGGACTTCTGTGCATACTTTTACCAAGCACTATAGGTTGGATCTGATATCCAGGGCTAGAGCTGGTTTTGCTAGGGCCACCTTTCATGGGTTCCTAGAGGGCTCTGCTGGTCCTTCCTCCTCCCTCTCTTCTTCCTGAGCCTTTGCACTCTCCTGATGGTAAGGAATATTTATTATTTATTTATTTGCATTTTGTTTACTGGGATGGTCCACTGAGCCAAAAAGTGCCCATTTTAAGTGGAGGCCTGGGGAGAAAAGCTCCACATACAAAAGAAATTTAAATACAATCACATTTTCTACATGCATAGAGATAACAACTTAAAAAAAAACAGGCATACAATCTTATCATAAATTTCTATCTAGAATAACAAAGGCAGTATACATTATATACAAAATATACAAATTACAATATATTATTTGCTTTGGATACTGTAGAGTGAAGACAGCAAGAGACAGTTGCATAACTGTTAAGCAGAGGGGAGAAAAAGGTTAGTGAGATAAGGTAGGGGAAGATGCTCTGTAGTCATAGCCACATGCACATTGCCATAGGGCTAAGAGATGCTGTTTTAGAGACTTTTTGAAGGATATGTGAGCAGAAATAGTTCTGATAGAGCTGGGTAGGGAATTCCAAGTTTTAGCAATGGTACAAGAGTAGAAAGATTGACCAAGTGCTAGACTGGGTATTTGCACTTTTCGAAGGAATTGATTTTCATATCTGAGTTGTTGGGAGGGTTTACGGAGAGTAAACAGGGAGGTGAGGGATAGGCAATTGGAAGGTTTGGTAATGATATTGTGAGCTGTGGTTAACTGCAATTAGGTTAGGTGATGGGGAAGTTCGAGCTATTTTAGTTTGCGTAGGGATCTGAAGTGATGGGAGGAGTAAGTTTCATTGGTAGCGAACCTGGCAACCTTGGTATAACAGGACTCGATCTTGGATTTTAAGGAGCTTTGAATGTTAGTGAACAAATGGGCACTGTATAAAAGTGAAGGAAGCAAATAGGGTAGTGCAAGGGTTTGTCTAGCGGTGGGTGTAAGGTACAATTTATGGTGCCTAGTTTCTGATGTTTTTTTGATGCAGTTTTGGATGTGTAGATCGAAGGTTAAGTGTTCGTCTATTATAACTCCTAGAAGTTTTTAGTTTGTGATACAGCTCTAATGCAGGTTTTGTTTTGTGAATAGATATTAAAATCTGCTCCATTTAGGGGGGTTGGTTTTTTGAGGGTGAATAGAAGCAGGTTAGTTTTGCTGAGGTTAAAGGCTAGATGGTTGTTATTCATCCATTCCTCAGTGATTGAGAAAGCATGTTATGTCCTAGCTAGGAGTTCGTCAGCAGAGTCAGCAATGCAGATAATGGTTGAGTCATCTGCGTCCTGGATTTAGGAGGAAGGTGGAGTGGAAGTCATTAATGAATATGCTAAAAAGGAGAGGTTCCAATATGGATCCTTGAGGAACTCCTGTGTGTATATTGAGGAATAATGAGAAAGAGTGGAGCCATTTAATGGCTGTCTGTCTGTTGGTTAGATAATCAGAGAACCAGTTAAGAGTGTATGGGGGGGGTGACATTCCCAGTCTGGATAGCTTTGCCAGGAATAAGAGGTGGGATATCATGCCAAAGGCTTTGGAGAGGTCCAGAAAGAGAGAGGAGGCAATTTTTCCACTGTCCCTTGCTTGGGAATATTGCAGCAGTGAAATGGAAGGACATAGTGCAGTTATATAAAATCTTACCATAGTGGTAAATGTCCTTCTCTTCACCATTGCAGTATTCACTACCTCCCTAATCCCCCTGATTCTTTTTCCTTCTGGATATGTTTGTTACCTCTCTAATTCTTGGACTGGCATTCCTACTGGGGCTTTCAGTTCTGTGGATGGTATGTCTGGATGTCACCTTTATGCCCTACACCATACGTGGGGAGCATATGTGTGACGTATGGTGTATGCTTAGCAACCCAAAGGCTTTGTTATACTGGCTGGACTTTAGGCTGCCCTTTGCAGGGGATCCCTATTGTAAGGAATATTTCAACAGTGAAGAGAAGGACATCTACCATTATGGTAAGATTTTACACAACTGTACTTTACGTGCCCAACTAATGCTAAAAGGAATACTGGTATGGTAATTTAAGCATTACATTAACAATAATTATAAAAAAACAGTTGATTATAATTATATTGGCAATATTTGGGAAAAGAAGAAGCCATTTATTTAGAAACTCCATTTGAAGAAATGGATATTTGCTATTTTCCCATTATCATTTATATCCAGGTTTACAGAGAGTATACACCTTGAAAAATTTAGTAAATTTAAAGGAAAATTATTTCATATATTGACTTATCTACATTGATAGACACTTAGTTATGTGTGCAAAAAAATTATATGTACATTCAAATTAGAAACTTCTAATTAGATTTACTAAATAAAATGAGACAAACAGGATTTGAAATTGTTGTACTTATGCCAGAAGAGATTAAGACAGTATTTTCTCATTTACTAGATATTTTCTGTTCTTTAATTAAAGGTAATATAGATTAGAAAAATTATTTATCCATATTGTATAAGATTATTAAATTAAACCTAATTATTGGAATTATAATTTAAATGAAGTTAATGGCACAGAAAATAAAAATGCAGTTGTAAGATTTCTTGCTTAAATGACCACAGGTCTAACTTGAAAAGTTTTTACTTTGAAATATATCAACAGTATGTTTATATTCATTGTTAAAAATGAACACAATTATTGGAAGCCACAAGACAGTGGAAAAAATAAATGAAACTCTGAAGAAAACACCACCGAGGAGAAATGTATACACACATTTATTGCAAAACACACATTAAAATGTTAAGGGCTTTTGGCAACTATTGCCTTCATCAGAACACTGAACATCCACTACAACTAAACTTTTAAATACCCTCCAATCAAGATTTCCTGTCACATGGTACAATTAAGGCAAACCTTAATGAACAGTAATGGCTATACCATATTAAACTTGAATAAAATAACCATAAAAATGCATAAAAAATATTCTAAACCTGTAAACAATCTAAAAATGTGAAAATACAAAATTATTTACACTTGTTCCTATACTGGTTTTTGGATAAAACCACTTTATGATTAACATGACTATTGAATCCTGGTGCAGTGCAAGCATGGAATAAAAATTTGCCATCTAAGTTTTCTGTAGTCCAATCTGATGATCCTATCACCATTCAAATCCAAAGAAACAATCTGTAACACTAAAAACGAACTTGTTGAACTGATGACGCTCCAATATTTTGCTAGGGTATTATCGGTGTTCTTCATGGAAATGGCAAATTGGTGTTCATAAATTCTCTTTTTTAATGATCTATTTATCTTCCCTATGTAAAATGAATCATAGGTGAAACAACACTCCATGTAAACCACATATTGGGCTTTACACATAAAAAAAACTTGGTATAGGGTACTCTTGCTTGGTTCTGGGATAAACAAAATGAATGCAACTGTAAAATTTTTAAGTACCCCTCCTTGCAACCACCTGACATTTACTATCTTCTCTTTCAAAATACTGTTTGATATTCTTACTTTTTTTATTAATGAAAAGAGGGCATACATTAATTTAGCTGATGGATATATTACTGATGTATAACATGTCGAAAGCAGTGAGGCAAAATCCCAAAAAAACAATTGCAAGAGTTGCGAATCGCAAAATATCGCCCCTTTTTGACACATGGTAGAACTCGTTTAGGTTTTTTGAGTGGTTGGAAATGTCGAATTCGGTGTTGTTTACGACATTCCGACCAATCGGCATTCCGAAATTTGAGGTTTAAAGTTGGTGTTGTGCATGATCGAGCAATGTGCGCTCGATCAAATGAATGTATTCCGAAAAGAGGCTTACTACCTACCACATCTAAAACCTTCTCACAGGCTTCTAAAATTCTCCAATTATTATGAATAGACTGGTTGTTCAGAGAGCAAAAGTATTCCATAGGTAAAAATGTATGCCTTGTGATAGTTGGAGAACAATAAATGTGAACCTAAGACTAGCAGAACTATATGTGCAGAATGGGGATATATACTAAGTATGAGGTTACTGTACTTTAGACTATTTCCCCTCTGAGGCACATTAGAGTTAGAAGGGATGAGAGGAATTGAACCAGACACTCCCCTGCAAAAATAAGACCTTTAGTTTCACTTCTTACACTTGTCATCAGGAGCCAGTAAAAACATATAAAGCAAGTGAAAGCTTACAAATTATGTGGAGAAGACATAATCAAGAATTAGATAAAAAAAAAACAAAAATTGAGTTGCATGCAAACAAAATAATTCATGGAATTAAACAAGAAATAGTTAACTTGTGAAATAACATTTACTTGTACATAGTAGTACAGTGCAACTTTTTCTGCTTACCTAAAGAAATAGTATGTACATGCCAAAAAAGATCAATGGTGTCTCACAAAAAAAAAAAAATAATATACACGTTTAAGGTAGAAATATAATATAAGGGATCTGTCACTCTATTATCATATAGGCTTCTGCTCTGAGCAATAATCTGCATCATCTTATCAAGTCACAGATAGACTCCGTTCATTATGAAGCTCTGTCATTGGACTAACAGCAGGTCAAGTAAGTTGTTACCAAAAGTAAATATAAGCAACATGAAAAGGAAAGACTGGCTTGCTACAGGTCCAGATGCCACTTCATTTCAAAATGCAGATCTTTGTGTTCTGTGTTCTAAGAAATCACTATGTAATTGTGAGGGTGATAAAAAATACAGACATAGGATTCGGTCAGTTAAGGTTCTAGAAGATGAGTAGCTCACAACACTGATGTTAAAACCTATGAAACTTTGAATGTAAAGAATTTTGCCTGATGATCATCATATTGATCACTGCTGCAGTAAACTTTGCTATAAAGGTTATATCCTGACAAAGATATAACAGCCGGCCAGCTTCCAAGCTTCAGGACACCTTCCAAGCTCCCAACCTGTCAAGCAGCTTGAGCTGAACTAACTAAAGACAAGTGTTGGGTGCGGAGCCCTTCAGAGTTTTACTGCTGCTGAGCTGTATGCTCTTGTAAGACTTTCAATGATCAATGGTTGGCTTGTGCTTTCTTTGCTGACCAGATAAGTTCTCTTTGGGGGGGGAAATACCATCTTATTAATTTTGTTGTTGTTTATTACTTTCCTTTTCAAGAAAGATACTTTAAACTTTGGGGTGTTTTGTTTTAATGGACTGTCTCAAGATTGCAATGTACTTTTAAACAGAGTGCTCATTTTTTCCTGTTAGTTTAAATGCAGTGCAAAGTAACTGAAAACACTTTTTTTCCTGTGGAGAAATTGTGTTTATTTTTCTTTTGTGGAGCTGACATGGTATTTTGAAATGCTTTTTACTGTGTTTTTTTTCTGAACTTTTGTGGACTGGGAGTGTTAACCGGCAATTGCTACTTGTCTTCCCTGGGGAAAGAGGCACCATTTTCAGCTTGAACATGGAACAGGCTACCAGTCCCACAGTCTTCCAGCCCCCAAAAGAATAAAGTTAAGCAAACAGCCTTTGCCAAGACAGCAGGCTAACAATTTATGTCAGCTGCAGGTGGATGACTCTACTGAACCCATTTCTTCTACCTTAGACCACTCATTCTTTACCCCAGATCCCTCTGGTGTAGCATCTACAGCCACTGTGGCCTGGGATTTGCCACATTCTCTTTGGCTGTTGGGGTCTCCTCAGTGGGCAAGAGAGAAGCACTCTTGTCATTCCTGGGAGAGGTAAAAGGGAAGTTTCCCTGATGTATCAGAATGCTATGACCATCTCTGGGGAGGCTGCTGATGCTGCCATTAGTAATTGTTGGCTCCATTTTTCCTGTCAAAAAAAAAAAAACAGAAAACAAAACACGTATCTACTCCTCCTTAATTTTCTTTGGTTAGCAGCAGTTTACTGGGACTGACTCCATGTTTAATTCAGGCTATTGATCCTTCTTGTAAAGTAGTTTCTGGTAAAGATGGATTCTTCTTTTCCTGAAGAGATTCAAGATTCTGAATCTGAACAGGAAGATGCATGGACAGATACAGTTTTTTCCCCCTCAGATTTCTGATTCGGACTCAGAGGAGAGCTTAGTTTCTGATTCTCTCTGTGGGAAGTTCTCTTTCTCTGAGAATATTACTAGAATGTGCCAGTGGCTTCAATGGGAGAACACTGAGGTTTCTCAGTCCTTCAGAAAATACTATAAGTTGTTACAGAAGGATTTTTCTAGAATCTACACCCATTCATCCTGTTATGCCTGCTTTAGAGGATGTGTGTGTTACTGCCCATTTTTCTGATAATCAGTCAACTGTCTTTAAAAAGGCAGATAGGATGTATAAAGTTCCTCAGTCTTTTAAAAATGTTGTACACTATTCCCAAACCTGACACAGGTGCTATAGCTTTAGTTGAGCCCACTGCAGCTAAGCACTTAATTCCAAAGGTACTTTTTTCTGATAAGAATGGGAACATTATTGAAAGGTATGGGGAAAAAGTGTATACTTCTGCAACTTAGATTTTCAGAATTTTGAATTGTCAGGTTCATACTTTAAAGTTCGTTCTGACAAATTGTAACAATGTGGTGAATTGTTTATCTGTAGTTTCTTCTAGTGAGGAAAACATAACTTTAAATAACTTTGCTTCTTTTATTGAACAGGTTACTACTCATTTTTGTAGTGTGATTGACAATATTGATAATTCTTCCAGGCTATGGCCACTGGTACTGTTTTGAGGAAGCTTGCGTGGCTCCATTCTCAGAATCAACCAGATGACGTTAAAAATGAGATTTAAAATTCTCTCTTTGATAGAGATGTAATGTTTGATCATTCTGCTGCAGAGATGAACAAAAAGCGTAATGAAAGGGGAAAGCTAATCCAGGGAATCTCTCATTTTCTAAATTATCCAAGGGATTTTTCATCTCCTCATCCAGTTTTAGCTAAAAATCTTAAAACACTAAGACCTCCTGCACAGTACAATAAAAAAAGTCTCCTCAGCCATCATGTAAACACTCCGTTAAAGCACACCCCAACTATACATAGTAACACTATATCCAATGCCTCTACTGCTAAGCCCTTAAGGCAAACCAACAACAAACAAATTTCCTGGTCATTGGTGATTATATAGGGAAATCCACTGATATCCTCTGCATCAGACTGATGAAGGAAAGAGTTACAGTTAGCTGCTTTTCCAGGGCTAGGCTCCATCAAGTTACACAGGCACTCAGTTCATTGAACCACAGGTATCATTATGACTCTGTCATAGTCCATGTGGGTGTTAATGACTGGAGATATACCTCCCTTGCCTATATGAAGTGAGGCATGATTGAACTTGCTAATTATGTATCACAGCAGGTATGGGCTTAGCACTGAGCAGCATACTACCTTCTCCAAAGATGATACCACATTACTAACAGAAAATTATTATTTTAACAACTGGCTTAGCTTCTGGTGTCAGGGCACAGGGGTACAATATTTGATGGCATGGGAGGACATGGTTGACAGACCACCCTGCTTTGCCAGGAGTAGTCTGCACTTATCCTCTCTAGGCTTTTGGATATTGGCAAAGACCTTTTCCACCCCCACAGTGCCTTTTTTAGGCAACGCCAAACTGATAAACCTCCTGACTTAACTGAACCTATGAAGGAATATCTGAAGGTGGTACTGCTCAGTGCTAGTAGTCTTAAAAAGAAACTCTACTCCCTACAAGCTTTCCTCTCCCTGGAATATGCAGACATCTGTGTAGTAATGGAGAAATAGTTTAAAGTTATCGCCATACCATGAAAGTGCAAAGTTATAATTCCTTTCACACCTTTAGACTAGCTACTGCACAGGAGGGAAATAAAGGTGTAGGAGTCTCAGTCTACATTAAATACAACCTCACATCCAGACTAGTTACATTGTATGACCCACTGTCACTCATACATGTGCAACTCACCATAAACAGGTCTCGTACCATATTCTTGCAACCTATAGGTCCCTCTCCATGTCTCAGAAAACCCATGCTACCTATCTCAATGTACTAGAGTCCCTCACCTTTCAACCCAATGCAGTCTTCATGGGGGATGTCAACTACCCCTCTATAGCTTGAGAATCCTACACTACTTCTAATCCACAAGCCCAGCAATTCCTAAACTTTATTAATACCAACATACTGAAACAGTTGGTCCATTTTCCTACCAGAGGTACAAACATCCTTGACCTTGTACTCACAAACATGGGGAGCAATGTTCCTAACTCAGTGTAATGTCCTCGCTTGTCAGATCTGACCATAAGTCAGTATTGCTTGAAATACAAATCCAGAGACCCAATGAAACCAAAAACCTTTAGGAAGTATTCTAAAGCCAACCTCTTTGTACTAAATGACACCTTGGCTAAATTCCAAGCACCCCCAAATTCAGTATACACTATAGCACATGCTGAGCTATTTACAAAATCCCCATACAGCCATATTGATTGTTGTATAGAGTGAGCTGTACCCACTCATATCAATAATAACACAAACTCAAAAGACATGCCATCCTGGTGGAATCACAATATCAATCATTTATACAACAATAGAAAAAAAAAATCTTGGTCAAGTGTAGGAGGAGCAAAGTCCAGCATACTAAAACCCCTTAAGAGGGTTAATGAATACTTCAAAGGCTAAATTTGAAGAAAAAATTAGTTTCTCAGGCAAATGACAACCACGCAGCTTTCTGCAATATGACTGTAACCTCAAAGGAAATACGCAGTAGTTTGCAGAACTTATTGTAAATGGCATCAACCACACTGAACTGGAGGCTATTGCCCACCTTTTGGCTGACAAGTTCAGCTCAAATTTCTCCCCACTCCCCATCAATAGTCCAAAAGAAATACTGCATACCACAATACCCTCAACCATTTCTAGGTAGCAGGTCTTCAATGCACTTTCCAAGGCTGGAAACACTGCATCAGTGGGCCCCACTAACATCCTGGGATGCTTACTAAATAGCATGAAGCATGATCTCTCTGGTCCACTTGAACCACTTTTCAACTGGATCCTTCAGTCAAGTTTTTTTTCCCAGGGAATGGAAGATGGCTAGAGTCATTCCTGTACACAAAGGAGGTTTAACCACTGATCCAGGTTACTATGGGCTTGTAAGTCTAACCAGCCTACTACTTAAGGCCATGGAAAGAATGATCATAGACATGATAAATGAGGACATAGGTAGCCTACAAATGCTGGGCTCATCACAGTTCAGCTTTGTTAAAAGAAGGTCATCCCTATTAAATTTGGTGGACTTCTTTGAGAAGATCACCAAAGCAATGGATGAGGGCAAGACTATATACACAGCTTACCTTGACCTGGCCAAGGCTTTTGATGCAGTACCCACTCAGGAATTATAGACAAGCTCACTAAATTAGGTATAAACCCTTTTATCATCTGCTGGATAGCCAGCTGACTCACTGATAGGACCCAGAGGATCAAAATATATGAAGCCACCTCCACTAAGAGGCCAGTCAGTAGTGAAGTCCCCCGAGCTCAGTACTGGACTTGCTCCTTTTTGACATTTATTCCTCTGAAGTGGAAGCAAATGCTGAATAATTATGGCTAAGTTTGCAAATGTTTCCAGTCTGGGGGTTATCACTGACTCCACTGTAGACACTTGCATTCTCCAAGAAGGCCTATCTCTGACTAACAAATGGTGCTAAAGCCATGGTCGTAAACTTAGTGCTAAGAAAATGCATAATTTATTGTTTGGGAAGTCACCATCCTGACTAATTACCATGTTGATAATACTCCCCTAAGAGATGGCCCTGTGGTCAGGGATCTGAGTATGTACTTCGACCACCATGTGACCATAGTTGTGAGGAAATCCTTTTATGCTGAACAACTTATAAGTAAGTGCACAGCAACTAGGTCTAAAGAGATCATTATCACCTCTGCATGTATTGTTCCCACAATTTCCATTTTTTTCTATGCAATTTGCTCCTACCCTTTTCTAAAGATCCTAGTTCCAGTTGTTTTATCTCTGTTACTATATTCATAACTTCTAGTACAGTTGGTTTAGACTTTGATTCCCATTTTCAAGTAATTGCTTTCTTGGCAGCCACCATAATTAGACTCGGCAAGGCCTTACCATGTCTAGGCAATTCCGATTCTGTATCATAGCTCAAAAAATAATTTCCTTAGTTACACCAATTTGCTTATCCAGTAGCAGTGATAAAACAGTCTGCAGGGTATCTTTAAAGTCCTCTACCTCATTACACTTCCAGAAAATATGTTCCCAATTACCTATTTCTTCCCCATCATACCTCCAACATTAAATCTGAATATTCATTTTCCTCTTTGGCAACAGAATTGTTTCAGACAATGGGTTTTGAAAGTCAATCATCAGGGCAGTGGGAGGAAATTCCTCCTTTCCAGAGGGTCATTCCTCATCTTCCACATCAGGTTATTTTGTTTCCACCGGTTCTTCATCACATGTTATACCAAGGAGTGATAGAACTAGCTCCTCCTTCCCAGGTGATGAACGTTTTTATTCAAGGATTTTCCTAGAGCCAGCAAAAGAAAGGAAATGCTTAGAGACAGTACTGGATCTTTTTTTAAACCTGTTTGTGATAGTCCCCAATTTGAAATGATGTCATTTCACAATCCATTGCCTCTTCTTCCTTTTTCAAGTTTCCTGGTAACACTAGATTTAAAAGATGCTTATCATCACATTCGTATTCATACAGACTTCAATCATTTCTTAAGGTTTTGTGCATCTGGGTCACATTATCAGTTCTCTGCCTTAACTTTTGGGCTATTCACTGCACAAAGAATGTTCACAAATTGTCTAGCTCCAGTTACAGCTCATTGCAGGCTACAGGGTATCCACATGTTTCCATATTTAGATGACTTACTTATCTTTTCAGTGTCTTTTTCAAAGTGCCAGGAATTTCTCTCTTGGGTGAGAGATCTCATACAGAAGCTGGGATTCTAAGAACATTCAAAAGTATTTCTTGACTTCTTCAATCAGGATTGTGTTCCTGAGATGTTAACTAGACACCTCAGTTCAAAGAGCTTTTGTCCACAGGAAAAAATGTTTATCTTTATTTAAATCTGTTTTTAAGTTTTTCCACTCAGACTTCAGTCACTGCAAGAGAATACCTCAGGATTTTGGATCTCATGTATCTATGAAAACACTGACTCAGAAGACTCCTGCAGTTGTTTAGCAAAAAGCAGTTCAAGGTCCAGCTTTGGTTCAATACATGGCTTCCAGTAATACAGAAAAATAAGCCAAATATGCTCAGAGCTGATTAAAATAAAGGTATATATCAACTCAATTAACAAAAGGCTGGAAAAAATTGAAACTTTAAACAGATATTTAGATGGGCTGATAAAACTGCAAAAAAATCAGATGTCTCAAAATGGTAGAATTTAGAGGACAGAGCACATATGGAAAATCTTAGATTTTCTGCTGTACCATAGAAACTAAAAGGAACAGAATGTATTAATTTTATGAAGGCATAGATAAGTAACTGGACTGGTATTCCACAGCAGGATCTGTTAACAGAAGGGGTACACTCTGTATATGCTCCAAATCTGGCAATGAGAAAGTAGCCAGGACCTGTATTAGTAAAGATGCAAACCTAGCAGCAGAAAGAGTTGCTCCTGACAAAACTGTGGCAAAGGGGCAGGGTTTTAAAGTTGGAGACAGCAGAGTATTTGTGAAAAATTATTATTCACTGTACACCATGCAGTAGAGAAACAAATTTGTTCTAGTAATCAGACAATGTTAAAAGGCAGTGTGAAATTCATGCTCCTGTATCCAGCTATCTTCAGAATATTTTTTACCTGGAGGATTATAGTCATGTTTTGATTCAGAACAAGCTAAGGAGGAAATATACAAAAGTTTGTCCAAAAAAAGTGAGTTATCAAGCAGAGGTGAACATTGCTTCTCATTTTTCTGATGATAAAGCACACAGTGAGACATTGCCAGTGAAATATTTTCCATTGTTCCAAAGGAAGATGCTTGAGAGAGAGTAAAGTACAGTAGTTGACAATAAGAATCAGGGGTATCCTGGAATTGAAAACTGGAGTCTAGATTTGGGAGTTGGAGATGAACAGAAATAAGACCAGCAACAAGGAGTTTAGTGAATAAATGTGAGACTGCAAAGCATCAGTCATATTTTTGAAATACTGCTGTTTTAAGAAAAAGTTGAAGGAGTGGACTTTGGTTGACTTTGTTAGAGTTGTGAGGAACTAAAAGGCGTTTGCCTCACTTCATGTCAGCAGTATTTGGAAAGACACCAAGAATAGGGGAAGAGGAAGGACAAAAGTAATTGTAAGCAAAACAATTTTTGTTCTTAGTATTTTTATGAAATTTTCGTGATATAAATTGCATGTTTTATATTAAAGAATTTTAGTTGTTCTTCTATGTGATACAGATACTAAAGTAAACAGTTGCATTTATTTTCTTTCTTCTTTTTTTAGTAGTAAGAAATGTAGACATTAAAATGCAAAAAGAGAAAAAGGGTAGACAAAAGCAGGTTTAATTTAACAGGTTGTAATCTTGGTTTGTTGTGGTGGGGGTTGGAGTACAAAAGTACACAGATCATAATATATGTTAAGTTCTAAGTGGAAAGAAGTAAATAAGAGAACACTGAATATAATGAAACATTTTCCTTTAGCAATACATGTTTCAGCTTGTCTTTAGAAGCCTTTATCTGAGGACTACATTATTGTCTTACATTTCCATGGAGACAAACTGATAATAGAGAAATAAAAATCCAGGATATTTGTTTATTCAAGGCTAAAAGTTAATGTCTTTTAAAAGTATACAAGTTGTTTTCCACATTTGGGAGAGGAATAAAGATAAAAAAGGACAGACACCAATTAGTGTAAGTAGAAGCACAGACAATAACATGCTTTCTGGCATGGATAACCTCACCTTTAGGTTAATTAACTCCTGTATTTGCAGCTGTCTATTTGGGACAATTGGTCCTATTAGGATGGTTAAACTTCTTTATTTGAAGATGTACATATTTTTGTGTTAGGTTAACAGGTTGTGGAGGTGTTCTATTTTTTTGAGTGTTTTCATTAAAACAAAAAGTCTTGTAAAATGTGACATAGGTTCCAATGTTGATGATAAGAAACTGTATAAAGGATAAACCTGCCAAACATTAGTGGATGCATGTATCACAAAAGCTGGGAATAAACATTTAAAAAAGCTATCATACATAATGACTGTATAGTAAGAATTAGTATTATTAATCTAAAAATAATTATTATAATGGTGTCACTTTCCATATTATTTTGGAATGTGAATGGTCTCACAGGTATAGACAAAAATGAAAGAATAATTATATTAAGAAATGCAGGTGCAAATATCAATGGTGCAGGAGACACACTTGCAAACTAACAAGCATGTGAATTTGATAAAGAAAGGATTTCAGTATGGATAGTGAGCAGAATATCAGGGATGAATAAAAAAAGAGAAAAACTTATATTAATTGCTAGGGAAGCTCCAATAGTGATAAAGGAGGGAAAAAAGATAGTAATGGATGATTTTTGGTCATAAGCAGCTACTGGCAGGGGATGAAAATTATGCTGGTGAGTGTCTCAGCAGGGAATATTACTTATAGGTGGGGACTGTAATTTGATTTGCAACAATAAAGATGTATAGGGGCTGTAAGGGAATATATAACAAAAGAGTGCAATTTTCTGAAGAAATTTATGAAAATATTTGGTATGAAAAATGCAAATTCAATAATAGGAGCTTGGAGAGAATTTACATATTATTTCCCAAGGTACACTAACTGGGTTAGAATACACAGTAATTATATTTCACAGGAATATGTGCATTTAATTAAGAACTTTGACACACATCCAGGAACTATTTCAGATCACGCATCAATAATTACTAAGATAAAATGCAGGGTGCTGAAGTAAAGATGAGACACTGGCACTTCCCCACCTACCTATTAAAAAGAGAAGAATTTAAGGAATGAGTAGTGCAAATTTTCCTAGATAGAAAGTACTGCAGAAGTTATAGCTAGTGAGTGGGATAAAATGAAAGTGGAATTTAAAAATAAGGTAGAAATAAAAGAGAAAGATATATGTTTAAGAAGTAACAAGAATTATTTAGAGTGGCTGATAAAGGTTAAAGTATTATAGAATAAGGGGAATCTCACTGAACAAGAAAAGGCACAGCTGCAGAGTGCTAAAAAGAAAATAAGGGAGTACCTGGATTATATGAAAGTATAGAAAGATTGCTGTTAAGGAACTGTTTTTGATAACTCCAGAGCACAAAAACGTTTGGCACCATGACTCAGGCAACAAAAATTAGAAAGGGCTGTTGTCAGACTTAGGGGGCATATAACAAGAAAAGTAACCAGAGATCCTGCAGAGGTATTAGAGATATTTCAGAAATTTTATAAAAATTTGTGTAAAGCAGAGAAATTGGGAAATCAAGAAAAAGCACAAATGGAACTATTTATGGAAGACTTAAATATGCCAAAGTTAGAGGTCGATGAGACTTAACAGTTAAGATAGGATTACATGAGATAAAAATGGTGATCTATAACTAATCTGCAGAACAGTCTCCAGGAATAGATGGTATTCCCATAGAAGCTTGGAAGTTAGGAGGAAAGAAACTATTAAAGATCTGGAAGGTTTTGTTTAACATTACTGTAAAAGGATGAGAATCACCAGTATCCTGGAAAAAAACAGTTGTGGTGGCTGTAATACCTATAGACAGTAAATACCCATCAGATCCATCTTTATATACTTGAGAGACAGAGAAAAGCAGTATGCTTGAGAAACAGCAAAAAACACGGTAATTTTAAACCATGATTACAAAGTCTTTATGTATATAATGGTTAAAAGAATGGCAAAGCTGTTGCCAAAATTGATAGCTATGGATCATTGTAGTTTTGTGGAGGGGAGGTAAACACTTGACAACATCAATAGAACAGTGATGATCCAGACAGCAACAGAGTGTAAGGAAATACTGCTATTGTTGGTGGACCTTACTGCAGAAAAAGCATTCAACAAGGTATGCTGAAATTTCATGAGCAGGAAAATGCAAGCATTTGCAATTCCTGATGCAATAATAAGGATAATTAGGAGGATATATGAGGGATTAGAGGCAAAATTCAAAGTGGGAGAGTTCATCTCATAAGTTGATTTTAAACAAGGAAACAGGCAGAGGTGTGCTTTTCCCCCTTTGTTATTTGCATTATATTTAGATCCATTGGCAAACAAAAAAAGAGACTTAGAAATTCAAGGATATAATTGGTGTGGTGTTCAAGAAAAGTTGGCATCATTTGCAGATGATGATATTTTGAACCCAATAAAGACAAAAAAGGACAACTTGGTGTTGTGGATCTTTCTGATACAGTTCCGTTTTTTGGGGGGGATATAAAATTAATAAAGATAAAACAAAGTGATATAGCTATAAGCCATGTACCTAAACACACATCACTTCAACAATGCCGATATTTAAGGGGATATGATTAAATGAAGTATTTATGAATATGGGTTAAAAACGGTGCAGTTATGGAAACTAAGGCTATATGGGAAGAGACTAAACAAAAGATAATACAAAAACTGAGAAAGTGGAAGGTCTTGCCTGTGGATATGGATAACAGATATAAGCAGTAAAATGTTTTAGTCTCATTAGTTTTATACATGTCAGGCATATTTTTATTAACTAAAGGAGAAGTTGTGGATAGTTATTAATAAGGGTTGAAGGATTTTATCTGGGAGTGGAATAGGGCAAGAGTCAAGTGGGATAAGTTGATCCTTCCAATAGAGCAAGGAGGTTTAGGATTATCTGATTTGAAGGGATATGTTAGAGCTACACACTTAAGGTTCTTATACATAATACACACAGAAAGCTACAATTCATAGTGGAATAGGATAATGATGATGAATGTGGGAAATTCAACAAATAAGGAAAGGGTGGGATTTTGGATGCATATGCTTAAGGAGATTAATAGCAGTCATACAGAATATTACATTCATAAAGTAGCAGAAAGTGTTCTAAGAACTAAGCTAACATGGGAATGGAGAAAGGAGATTCTGCAGTGGGGGTGATTGTAATTAAGGTTAAACAGAATAACCAAGAGGGCTCTGGAATTTACTGAAAAAATCTGACAAAGGAACCAAGGTATTGGTAAAAAATAATCAGAGAAGGAAAGGTAATAGACTAGGAAGAGACCAAGAAGACATTTGGTCTGCAGGCTAGAGATTGCCCCCCCCCCCCCCAATCAGGAATTGATATCAGAGTATAGGCAAAGAGAAAGGGAAGGGAGAATCCAAAGTGAAAGATTTATACTGGTTAAGTTTTTTGCTGAATCTAGAACAGAAGCTGCTGTTAAAAAGGGATAATTAGTAGGGCATATAAAATATTAAACATTAACTAACCATTTAATCAATAAAAGGAGGTTAGATAAGATTGGGAAGAGAGATTAGATAAGCAGTTTATGGAGAAACAATGGTAGGGCATATGCATGGCTCTCAGATATGGAACAAAGTCTAGAAGATTTAAGATTTTTGACTGGAAGTGTTTGCATAGATACTTTTATACCGCAAGTAGACTCCAAACACTTTTTCCTCAGATAGATGACAAATGTTGGAGTTGTAATGGGCAAGGAAGAGATACCTTGGAGCATATATTTTTGGAGAGTAATGAGCTGGCAAACTTAAAAAATTCCCTACAGAGTATTCTTTCAGAAATACAAAGAGTGTAAGTAATTAAATCATTTTTCTGAGCTTGGATACAGGATCTGAATTGCCCAGACACAATAAGACCTTGTTAAGTTAATTTTGGTGGCTGACAAAAAAAATACTAGAAAATGGAAATCAAGATCTAAACCACTATACTTGAAATAGTGAATATTATAACAGACAGAAAAGAACAGTAAGTGGGATCTTTAGAAAAGGTTAGGAGTAAATTACACAGAAACAATGGAAATTATGGGAACAGTACATGCAGAAAATGTTTTGGGGGAGGAATGAGGTTTAAGAGAAGGCAGAAAGTGAACAATTTATGCAGTGCTGGGTAGACTATATTGTATAGAATATTGTTTGTGATGTATAATGTTTGTAAATATGAACTGGATAATACGGTTTGATTACTTTTATATACATGTAAGTTTGCCTATGCCACAAGTAATAATTCAATAAAGGTGTTTAAAAAAAACAGAAGCCTGTAGGAGAAGAGGAGCTAATGCAATGAACTATCTGCACATTCCTTCCACGGGGGTGGGGATGTATGAAGTTCATTTTAGGATTAGGACTCTTGAGCCCATTTGCAAAGTGGGTTGTCCCAGGAACAAACATGCACTGTTCTACAGAAGAGCAGCAACAAGGATGTTATATCAGTGGGACAGACACACAAGTATGAATGCCTCTTCTGTAAGCATGTTGTTGCTGCATGCTGAATTTCTCTTCTAGGGTGCAGGTAGAAGAAAAATACCCATGCCGTTGGTCTGATGTCATTTTAAACTTCTCTTATATCTGCTGAGGACATGTAATATACATTGTTCAAGTACTAGCAGATGGAAAAAACCCGAGAATCATCAGTCAACAAGAAAGTTTGTTACATAATAATCAAAATGCTTATAAGCCCTTGTAGATATAAACAATAAAAAATATAATAAAAAAACATCCCTAGAAAGTTTCTTTATAACATGTAATAGGCTTAATCTAAGTGGAACAATCTGTTTCAGACTTCTGAAATATCTAAAATGATTAAGACGGCTACATCATACATATCTGTGGATTTGCTACTGTCTTCCGAATAATGTTTTCTAATGTGGTACCCCAAGAACAAGTGTGCCTCAGATAACTCACCTCACGCACCTATTCTAGTTTTCATTTCTAAGTACTATATGATACTACTACAAATGGATATAAATTTGTTAAAATGAAAAAATGCAATGTCTGAAACAATGCAGATAAGTTGTCTTAATTTCTAGTAGTGCTGATTTATTTTGGGAAAATGCAGATTTATGTAACTAAGACACTTCCAGTAGATAGCTCACAAATGAGATGCCAACACAAAAATTTTGAGGAAAATGCATCTAGAGTGTTATACTCATCAGATGGTTTAAGTAATGCAGCTTTGTATGGGAACGATTAGAATGGCATCTGTTAGACTGAAACTGCTTGTGCTATTACACAGTACGGCAACAGATCATTGAATAGCAGCCAGCTAACTCCCAGATGAATGCATAGTTTTGAGGTTGTTGGTTATATTTTTCTAGGATACATCAGCAGCTGCTTTTGTCACTATAATGGACTTCACCAACAAAAGGCATATGAAGGATCCTGAGTTAGATATCATTCCAGTACCAGATGCGCACTCATTCATTATACAAACATTAATACTCAACACAGAAGGTATTTGGAAATAAAAGACCACTCAGGGTTATGCTGAGGCTCAGTGCCACAGACAGAGGGCCTTTATACTTCTGGAAGGCGTATTATTTTCAAGCAATTCTTTCCCTGGAAACATTCTAGCAGTTAAAATTGCTAGACTGTTTTTTTGTTATTGTATATACATGATATAAGAAAATAATACTAATAGATAATTTATTAATGAAGAAGAAATGTTGTCCCACATATGTCAGTGCAGTAATGATGTGCAATTAAACCACTGAAGTTGTTAAACTGTGTACCTGTATGTTCATCTCCCTTATCAAATAGGAGTTAAATTATTTAAATTTTCTTATAAATGGTAACTCAGTAATGGCCATGTGCACTTGCATCTTTTATTTCTCAAATAGCAATTTGGATTCCACTACTTCCATGTTATGAAAACTGCAGGTTAATGATTTTAATTAAGAAAAATGATTATTTTTGTCTCTTTATTTCTATTAATGTTCTAGTAGTCCAGCCTCCTCCTTGGAGCCATTTAAAATGTGAAATTACTGATGTAGTACCTTGTACAGGCTTGTAGGGCAGTTAATGAAATTACCCATCACATATGGCACTGTACTACTATGTAAGCTTTATGTTTTTTAAATTAGTAAAATCACATCATGCATACTTGTGTTTGTCCTTGGAAAAAGAATCAAACATCTGCATGTCTTCCAAGTGCATTACTTCCAAGTATGTACATTCATGGAGAAATATAGCCACATAGAAGCATTTATTTATATCTTATTAACCAAACAGAAATCACAGAGTTATTAGATCTGTGTAGAAGGGAGTACTTGGAAGGACTATAAATAATTCAGTAACACATGAAAGAAATGTAGCAAGGTCAGGGATGAAGAGGGCCTCTGCAGTGGGTGCTAGGTATTAGGGGGTACAGTTGGCAGTTAGATTGTATTTGTGGTAATGGCTGAATAATTAAAGTGCCTTTTATGTGTTGTGTGTGTTATTTAAACTGTAGCAAGATTCTTGTCACATTTCTAGGAAGCGATTTGCTACTGTTTCAGTGGAGAAAACTTTTTTCCCCTTTAGTCCTCAAGTTTGACAAGACTTTTCTTTTGTTTCTCAGCTTAGAATGGGGGGTACTAGATAACTTTCTCTGACCCATGATTACACGTAATGACCCTGAAATTATAAACTACAATCCATACCAGTGGTGGTAGGGTCATCCCTTGCCTTCTTACATGTTTTAAGTATTTTGGTATATGCCCTCCTGATTTTCTCTAGAGGGATCCACCTCCAGAGGCTCCATTGTACTAAAAAGGGGTGGCACTAGCCAGTTTCTTTTGTGTCCCTGGCTTATCCCATTAAGTTACCCTAAAATGTAACTTTTTGAGCCTCACCTTCTGCTAAAGTAGTTGGGGTAGGTGTCTTCTCTCTCCAGACTAACTCACCAATATTTCTTCCAAACCCAGTTTTGCATTTCATAAAAACATCTCTAAACTCCATGATATGGCAGATTTGTTGCCAATAAAGATAGTGTAGGAAACTATGAGCTAATTCTGGCCACTGTTTATGTACCTACTGGCTCCTTGCAAGCTGACCTAATAGCATGATTGAGTGGATTTGTGGAGTTTTAGAAGAGGTGATTATCTTAAAGGTGATGAGAACGTTGTGACTAATACAGAAGAGCTTATGGGGACCCAAGGAAATTTGAGATTCCAGAGTTAAGGAAGATATTAGGTGGTGGCTATTGTAGATAGACGGCATTTGTAGACCTGCAAAAAAGATCAAACCCATCTGAATATGCATTTATATGTTTCTGCCCTTGGTATAGTTATAGTTATTGTTATATCTTTCCACTCCACTAACTACATTGATTATAGAAAGCTCAGATGCTCATAAGCCTAGTACTTATTATACAGCAGGAACTTCTTATTGTAACATTTGTTAATGTCTGTTATGTACTTCACAGATAAAGATTCTAGTTGTCTACTGATGTACTATGTTCTTCATCTGTAGATATGTTGTAAGTAATTGTTATGTTAAATTAATTGCTATGTAATCCAATGTAACTGTCTGTTTATTTTAACTGTAAATATGTTGTAAGTAATTGCTATGTTAAATTAATTGCTATGTAATCCAATGTAACTACTGTCTGTTTATTTTAACTGTGAAGCTTTTCTCCCCGGGCCTCCGCTGAAAATGGACCTATGTCCAGTCGGACACTCCCGGTCAACAAATGTAAATAAATAAATAAAAATAATTGTTATAGTTCATTCCCCAGATTAGACAAAGCAGAGATGAGCAGGTTGCACTTATATTTGGTTGAGGATATAGTAACACTTCTAGTGTCCATTCATGCTAATTGGATGTTAATTTTGTATTTGGAAGAGACTCCCTTCCGGAAACATTAGAGATGGAACACTTGATTTATGTTTAGTGAGTCCACTGGAGATATTGCTAACCCAGCTTGATATTACGGCTATACTGCTGAAAACTTTGGAGGTATCGGAGAATTGGAAATGAGCTATAAGTTTATTTTAAAACTGGAAAGATTCAGAGCTGATAATTTCCTATAGAAATGTGTTATTTTCAGTCACAGCTACAAATTAGTGATGGTACTTCTGCTGAATAGGATTGCCTTTTTAAAACCCCCATTAATATGCTTAGATCAGAGTGATATTGTTAGAGGCCTGCAGACCTCTGATAATGTCATGAAAATAATATTGTCAATTCAGCAGGTTGTGTGGAGGGGCAGTCTGCTTGTTCTGGTCAGCTTTGATGGAGGAAATGAAGTTGAAGCATCAGTACTGGACAACGTAATAAAATCGGACCTCGTTTTTGATAGATATAGATTTGACTATGCTAGATTGTTTAGCAGTATTGATGATTACCTTGACAAACTTAAAACTGTAAAGATGAAAAAACTCGATAGGGACTCTAAGGCATATAGAGAAGGGGTAGCCTACCCTAGTCCTCCTTTAGGTTAGGTATGGAGAGCAAATCTTAGACCTCATACTAACACATTGAATAATAATGGATCAAATGATGAAGTAGATGTTGCATTTTTTAACACTAACCCAGCTGACAGCACCCAGAATGATTTTACACCAGACTGTGAAAACTTTCCATCAGTTGAACTGCGTAGGAGTGAGAGGATTCAGAATAGAAACAATCCTAATACAAGTAATAGTAATAACATTCAAGAAAATTTTTTAGGAGCAAGACCCAAATTACAGCGCCAATGGCAGAACCAATCCAATCAGAGGAGAACCAACCGGTAACACAGGACACTCATCAAGCACAGGTTTCTACCATGAACATTGATGATGTGACTGATGTATCAGTATCTTCCCCTCTAAATTCAACTGACACTGATTTGGATTTGGATAACGTGCAGCAGGACCCGGTCATTAGTACTAACACCTTAGGTGATTTTTAAAGTGTATAATTTTTCTAAAACACCTATTACTATAGATATGGCTGATTTATTGGCTAAGGGCCACACCTACATACCCCAACACCAATTTGACTTTGTCAAAGCTATTATTGATGTGAAATTATTTTCTAGGAAGCTCAATTTTAAACTCATGATGGGAGGGGGAGCTTATACTGATGACTCTAGCCAGTTACATGTACCTAGTACCTTTAACCCATCACTTCACCCACTTCTGGCTACTTTCGAGCAAATTTGTGAGGTGGACATTAGGAGTCATAAAAACAGGATGAAGCAACGGACTCCTCATATCACCACTACCGAATTTGATAACATTCAAGCTCTTTGCTCTAATAACTTACGTATTTGTAAACCTGACAAAGGTGGGGGTGTAGTGATTTTTGATAAGGAGGATTACTTTGACCGAATGACAACAGTACTTGACACTCCTGCTTATGCACTAAGCTCTAAAAATGAGATTAATAGAGCATACAGGGCCATCAAGGACAACATTGATGAGATGTACCTGGAGGGTAGGATTAACCAAGACTTATTTAACTATATGTCCACTCCTTATCCTAGGTTTCCGTACTTTTTCGGTATACCACAAATTCATAAGAACTTGATCGATCCCCCTATGCGTCCTTTGATTGATGGCCGTGGTTTACCCACTTATGCTTGTGCTAAAGTGGTTGATAATATACTACGGAAATACATCACCCAAGAGGAGCAAATCTGTAAAGATTCGTGGACATTCCTATATAAAATTAATGAGCTATGCTATCAAGATCACCTTAACTTTCTTACTGTGGACGTAAAAGATCTATACACATGTATCCCTCACGATATAGTGGTTGAGTGGGTCTGTGATAGGTTGAAATCTAGAGAAGCCAGTGATTATGACATCTTGCTAGTAGCTGAACTTTTGGATATGATATTATCTAAAAAATTTTTTATGTTCGGTGACAACTACTATTTACAAATAATTGGTGTTGCCATGGGCTCACCCTGTGGCGCCAGTGTGGCAAACTTGGTTATGGCCCAATGGGAGCACCAATTTATTTTTAACCATTCATCATATACTGAACATATAACATATTACACACGTTATTTAGATGATATTTTCATTCTTTTTAATGGGAATGAGATTCAAGCTACTGAATACGTAAATTACCTTAATCGCACTACTGATTTTCTGTTGTTCACCTCAACCTTTAGTGACATGAAGATACCTTACCTTGACATCCTGTTAGTTAAGGACCCAATAGCTGCTTGTTTCATAGCAAAGATTCACAGGAAGCCCACTTATTCTAACACTCTTTTGCACTTCACAAGCTGCCACCCGTTTACACAGAAACGTGCAGTTATTAAGGGACAACTCGTAAGAGCTGCTAGAATCATTAGTAGGGATGATGACTATACTGAGGAATGTTCAACTTTAAAAATTATGTTCTTGAGTCGAGGGTACCCCATCAAATTAGTTGAGGACCTAATAGGTGAAATTTCACTGAAAAGGAGGTCCAGTTTTTATGTACCCTTACTGCAAGTTAGATTAAACATTGACTTAACAACAACACCATCTCCTTCGGAAAATGTGCTCAGTGTAAATGATGATGGGTCATCCCTGTTGGACTTACCTAGGTTTATTACCACCTATGCTGTGGACAGTACCAACTTGTGGCATATTGTCAAAAAGAATTGGCAGCTGTTTAGGGCTGACCCAGTGGTGTCTTCTACATTGGGTTTAATTCCTAAAGTGACATACAGGAAGGCTAGGAACCTTAAATCTTGGTTTGAGTTGAAACCACTACCTACTATGTCTCCGGGTATGTTTAAATGCCAATCCTGTAACTACTGCAAACTTATTATTGAATCTAATAGATTTACAATCAATAAGCGTGAATTTAAACTGAAATATAGGAACAATTGTAATTCCAGGATGCTTGTCTACTTAGCGCAATGCCAAAACTGCTTGGCTTTTTATGTAGGTAAAACCGAACGCAAGTTCAGGGAGCGTATTTATGAACACCAGTACGCTATAAGAAAACATAAAGAAACCAATGCTCTCGCTAGGCACATTCTTGATTTTTCCATCCCATCAGTTCAAATTCATTGCGATAGATCAAGTTGGCCAGGACAGTAGGGGTGGACCAATGGAGCTTAAGTTACTTGAACTTGAATTACACTGGCAAATTAGATTAGAGGCATATCATACCCCAGGTCTGAATGAAGCCTGTTCCATCTCCAGTTTACTTAGTATTTTAAGTTTAAAAAGATAGGCCCTTTAGGAAAACATTATGGCCTGCCCTTTTTGATGTTCACAGAACATTTTTACTTACACTTATTACATTTTTTAGTTTTGTAGGTATGAACTCTAATAGGGGTTTTGGTACACGTACTAGGTAACTAGTGGCTGTTTATTATTTTATTTTATTACATTATATTTTTAACTAATTTTTCTAAAATTTTAAAATGAGGTTTGGGTGTTTTTTATGTGGGTTTTATAGTGATAAGTAAAGCCTTCACATTCCCATAATTTTGTAGTAGGAGTGGTTAAGGTTCAGTCTAATTTGATAAGTCTTATGGACTCTTCATACACTTCTTCTACCCCTTTCTTCATACTTCCTTCAGTTTTAAGTTCTATTTTTTCATTTTACAATGTTATTTATAGTACCATTTTGTGTCTCTGGAAATTTGTCATTTTTTCGAGGTTAAATGTATTTAATATTATCTGAATTTAAGTATATGTATTACTCAGTATATATTGTTTTCAATTTGCATTAATTGATTTCACTTAATTGCTGATGTTCAGTGTTTTAAATAGTGCATTGTGGTATTGGGGAATTTGTCTGAAGAAGTTTGCTTATCCAGCAAACGAGAAGCGCTTTATTAAAATTTGGTTTCGGATTTTGGTTCAACCTGGTGGTTTTTTTCAGTTACTTAACTGTTTTATCATCGGTACCCCCTAGTGCCAACGGATCACTCCATATCTGGTTCACTTTTTCATTTTTACTTGATGGAGGAAATGCCTTTGATGTGGTTCATTGGGCTTTTTCTTTCATATGCTATTAGCAGTTTTCTTTTATAGCTCACTTGGTGAATTCTCTGAAAGTTGTTGATTCAGGAGCCTCTGTCCATGAATGCAGACTCTCACATGGATGAACATCTTCTGATATTGCCTACTTTTGGAGCTTTTAAGGTAGACTTAAAGAGTCTAGTGTCCTGAGTCTGGCTGAAGACAGTTTAGCTCATGATAAAGATGCTTCTAGTGGGAGAGGGCAGAAGAGAAAGTTAAACAATCATTAGATTTCCTTACTGACTGATACTGCCAGTAGCAAAGAACTGCCACTAAGAGTAAGTGTAACAGCATTCTTATTTAATTATTCCTGTGACTATAAAAGAGTTTCCTGAGTTAATGGGTAGGATTTAAAGGACTGTCTGTTTCTTGGCTAAGAATGAACAACATATAACTCTTTGAAGTGAGTGATTTCCTTAATGAACATATGCTACTTTAAAGATAATGGTGAAGGGGACATGTTTTTCTGGATGGACAGGACTGTAGTAATAATAGCCGATGATGCTTGTTTATTTCTGTAATTTTTCTAAGCTTTGTAATTTCTGTGATTTAAATGCAAATGAGCAATAAATGTGTGTGATATTTAAAGACAGGAAGAAATGGAAACATTTGAACTGCTGTGGCGACCCCTAATGGGAGCAGCCGAAAGAAGAAGACGATATTCAAAGATAGTGGGAAAAGATGTTCCCCATATGGATTGACTAGAGTTTATCATGCTCTGTCTCCCTGCAGGGAAACTGAATGAGTCAAACTCCTGAAAATACACCCCAAATGAAATTGCAGTTGACAAATGAAAAGAAGCATATACATACATACACACACACACACACATATACCTATATATATATATATATATATGTATATGTATATGAAAAGTCCCTCTACAATTCCTATGTGTGGAATGGCCTTGACCCCACATGCCACCTTACTTACTAACACTAAAAACAGAAGACATTCAATAAGGGTGAGAAAGGATATCACAACAGCTTGAAGTAGTTCTAAAGCACTTAAAAAAACTTTCTAGGAGGTACATTTTAATGAGTTTGACTTATACAGTTACTGTCAGGGAATTACCATTTGGTAAATAGCAAATCTCCCTTCCTAATCCACCATGTGCAGCTCTAGTCTTTTAATTGTACTGTCTAGGTATTATTCCATTAACCTTCTTACAAACCTGCTCACAAGTATTTGAACCCTTATTATTATTATATTATTTGCATCACACCACTGGTGTCTTTGGACAATATCACAGCTTTAACCAGAAGCAACTTTCCATTTAGCTGTCTAGAAAAAGCTTGCTACTTTTTCAGATTTAGTAAAAGTTTGGTGGCAATGTAATTATTCTTTAGGTATAAAATACTACATTAGGCCTTGGTAAGGTTTTAGCATGGCCCTAACTAGCTCTTAGGAAGTGCCTTCATTACTGTTCTCCCCTGCATATACATCAGATGTTTGCCATTACTGAATCTCCAGTTGATGAATCTGCTTTTTGCAATTCGTGTCCTCATACCTCTCAATCTCTTAGCACAAAAAATCTGGACAAAGTCTAAAATAATGGGGGGGGCAAAGGCTTAAAATAAGGACATATAGTGCTCTTATGGAGTTAGAAAGTTGCTAAAATAACAGGATTAGTGTTTGGATGCATATTCTGAAAGAAATTAAGTCTGAAACTCACATGTATGTTATTGTTTAGTAACTTCAATTCTCAGTGATTGGCCAGCAAACCACACATTTTATGAGGTACAGACCAAAAATATGAGGAAAAAATCTGGACATTTTACAAAAATCTGGGCATTTGAGAGTTATGCTTGTCCTGCATGGAAAATTAGAATATGTAACTATCTAGACCTCTGGAGTCCACACTTTGTCCAGAGGAAAAAAAGACAGTGCTAGAGGTAATGAGTTCTGCCAGGATTTATACGCATGTGACTTCCATCTTCCGAATCACATAATTTCCCCTGCTAATGTCACTGTGCATGTAGTAAAGCCCCTCTTCTAAAGGAATGCAGATTAAGTTTTCTACTGCTACTGAAATCTAAGCTCATTACTAGCTTTGGGAGTATTGCAATAAACAGGTAATAGATGGGGAAGCATCTTTCTTATGGTACAAAAAAAGCCTTTCCTATCTGGTCTCATCTTGATGAAACACTCTGGTGATGGCTACTGATGCTGCTGGGTTCTAGCTGGTAGCTCATGGAGCTTATTTTTATAACACATACATCTAGTTTACTTTTCTGTCTTATCCTTCATCACATTGACCCACACCATGTCTGTCTGTCTCTCTGCTTCCTAACATCTTTTGCTCCGATACTCAAGGTAGGATATCTCATTTTGCAGTTTGCAGTACCTCTAGGATCTGGAACAATTCACAAAATGTTAAACCCCCCTGGATAAACCAGAATTCATATACATACATAAAGCACTTTCCGGCTCTTGTCAAAGGATCTGAAAATCCATGGAACCAAAAGGCAAATACCCATCCTCCTTTTTTTAGAGGTTTATGTGGAGCCCAGCTTTCAAACATTTTCTTAACTGTAAAAGTCTAAATGACATCACAAAAACCCTTTTATAGTTTGATACCAATTGATTATGGCAAAGACAGTGAGTTAAGTTCATGCTGAATTTGACTGTGTTACTGATAGCTTCTTAACTGCACTTATGCCAATAAGTCTTATTGTATAATTCCTGTAGAAAGTCCTAGTTCTGGGATGCAGTGCCCTTTCTTTTGTCATCTAAATGACTTTGCTTACAAACTCAAAAGATGCTCAAAACTTGCCATTGATTTGGATTTGCTCCTGGAACCACCTTCTTGCACCTGTACCTCTGGAAATTAATATCATGCTTAGCAATGTAAATGTCTACACCACAGATGTCTGGTGCTGCCAATGAGAATTTCGTCCAAAGTCAACTGATTTAAGAAAAATTTGCAATTCAGTTTCATTGAATGTGGCATATGTACAAATAGTTCTGTAATGCAGAAGCTTTAGCAGGTGATTACAGTTACCTATACATTATTACTGGTGATATGGTTTGTAATTGTGTGCTGGTAGTGATTCCTTGTGATTTTTTTTTCTCTTTTCTAACAGTTGTGCAAATGTGGAGTTAATATATTTTAGTAAAGGAGTCTAGAGGTAAAAAGTGGGGTTTGTCCCCTGCAAAAAATATATTTTTGAAGTTTTCCCTTTGTGTTTTTGATTGTATAATTTCAGTTATTTTGGATTAGATTAAATTGTGTTTCAATGAAACTGACCTGACTGACCTTCAACAATTTTGACAGGGTGAATTTTCTTTAGATGAAATTGTCATTCAAACAACTGTCATGCAATCATATACGTAGAGTATGTACGTATATGTGTGTGTGTGTGTGTGTGTGTAAGAGGAGGTGTGGTTAAAATCCATCTTTGCTAGTAAAGCCCCTTTTTTGCATTTCCTTTAGTATCTAAATTGCCTTATCAAACAAATTATAAGGCACAACTTTGTCCTCCTTAATCAAGGTATCATTAAGCAACTCAAATTTTGGATATCTTAAGTGATTAATATGCCTGAATTCCCTGCATTTCTTCTTGGGAACTAGTTCACTGGTAGAATCTCCTTATATTTATATAGTAAAATGACATAAGGGCCTTTCTCTGTCTCCAGCCTCATCTCTTTTGAAGTTCTTTTCCTGGCTGTTTCAGGCTGTACATGTGTGATTAAAGTGATTAGCTTCTTATGTAATGTAAAGTTCTTTAAATGCAAGAGTCCACCAATCATTCTTATCCTGTGCAGTGAACTGCTTACCTAACTGGATGCTCTGTTACCCAGAAAGTATCATTCTCATTCAGACTGGGGTTGACAGATTACCCACACTCAGCTCTGTTGCCTCCACCACATCAAATGGTGTTGCCACATATTCTGTAGCACATACTCTGAGCCTACATCTTAACCTGTCAGACATCTGGGTTATACCAAATACCATAAAAACCATAGCAGTGGGTCCAAAATAATGGCACTCAAATTTTGCCCTGTGGGTAGGTTTTTACCTTTAAGGGGGTTGCATAAAGTCATGCCCATCTGAAATAGCCACTTAGCCACAATGTTAGACTCTCCCCATTGAGCACATACTTCTTTATTGAACAAGATTAGTTATATGACTGGGCTAATTATCCACTTTCTTGTGACTGTCAGCAAGCCTACAACTGAAGATGAAATAGCTGTAATATCTATTATAAGGAGATAGTATGTCTTTCGGCTTATCCTGTTTAGGGGTCGCCAAAGCGGAACTCCGGTCTGCTAATGATTGGCAGTTGATTTTTACGGTGCCGAGTTGCCAGCCCGATGCCCAACCTTCAAATAAGGCACACCCATTCAAGCACGCCCCTATCTGCATGTCTTTAGACATCAAGTGACTTAAATCATCCCAGTTCTTACCATGCTGTTCCATGGTCTTCTTTAGAGTATAGCTGTCAGAGTTTCATTTAAACCATCTCCAACCCATCAGTTTGAGGGTGATACAGTGAAGTTCTCAACTGTTTTACTTTAAAGCACTCGCAAAGTTGGTGCATTACACTGGATAAAAATGGTTCCCTGGTCCAGGAATAGTTCTTTGGGTAACCATAAAACAGAAGACATTATACCAGATCTTTTTTATTGACTCAGCATTGGCTTTACTCAAGTTTGTTGCTTCAGGAATCTTAGTGGTATAGTCAGTTATCACTGAAATGCATTCATAGCCAGTGCTATATTTTATTGAGATATCTACAAGATCCATGGCTAGCTACTGAAATCTTTTGAGATTCTAGGCAAGCTGCACAGAGGTTCTGAATGTCTTTCATTACAGCAGACAAAAAAAAGCTAAAATTGTACCATTGATTTTGTTCATCCCAAAGTGTCCTCTCCAAATATGGTTGTGTTCCAGTTTCATAACAAGCGTTCTAGAAAATATTTGGAGCTAAGTCTGTGCAATATTTCTTCTTCCTCCTCTTGTTTGTCTTTGTTTACCCTGTCTAAGTCATTCCTCAACTCAAAATACTGGTGTGGGATGTGACAGTGTGTTTATTCTCCTTATATTCTGGCTATAGTTTCTTCTGTCCTCTCACTGTGCTTTCTCAATGTTTGTGTTGATTATCTGCAAGTCTGCCAAATCCTGAACATTGTTGCTAGTACACTGATGTGGAGTAAAGGATGCAGCCTCTTCAGCCATGAAAACAGTTTTAGTGGCGTCGTCTTCTCCTTTTCCTTTCTTTGTAAAAAGCAAGCCAGTGACTGTCTTCAAGTTTTGATCTTTGATTTTAAGAAATTCCGTTATATTTACCTTAGTAACAACTTAAGTACATGTTGCTAAAAGTCTGATATGTCAAACAACTCTCTGTTTTGACATTATAGAAAAAATCTCGAACACTGTTCAGGCTCCCTTTCTTTTCTTGGTGAGGTTGTCACTATGGGCTTCTCCCTCTCTGTCTCCCCATAGACATTCTTTAATATTTCAAAGTCTGGAATCTTCTCACGGGGTTCCATAATATGCAGTATGGGTTCTTACCTTTCATTTTCTCCACTGACATCCTTGATTAACCTAACTGAGGGTTGCTGCTAAAACTCAGTGTTGGGTTTCTAATAACACACTGGTTCTTCTATCTTTTAAGCAAAAGTATATTTATGGTCCTTTTGAAGTTTCCACTTTTATCCCTTTCTCTTTATCAGGGCTGTCTATTTTGAACAGTGTGTCAGGTTGCTTTTGCTCCTCCCCATTTTACAAGGGGTATATTCAGACGTTTGTGCTACTAACAGTGTGCCAGGCTACTGTTCTCACCCCTCCCCCCATTTTACTAGGAGTATATTCTGACCACAGAATATCTAACTGTGCTGCCTTCCTCCATAATTTCCACATTGCTTTGAATTGAGGGAAATTTTAACTTGTGATGACATTATGTATTACATTAGGTATTAATACTTCAAGATGTATTATTTACACAAAAAGAGTTTCAATTTCTACATGTATTTAGGAAACTCCTCCTTGTCTTCATGAAAACATATTACTTCCACAGTCCTTTATGAAATTTGTTTTATATTTGCAGATATAAGACTGCTTAACAAATGTGACAATGCTTTAAGAATCTAATTAACCTTTTTAATTCCTATCCATCTACCAAACTGTAAATCTGGCTATTTTGGTTAATTTGGTAGAAACACAGAGACAATGTGCTGATTTTACTATGCTTTCATACTCCATTGGTATATTCTTGCTATCAGTATGTTAATTAGAAAAGGGCAACACAGTGGCGCAGCAAGAGGCTCTCCAGTCCAATTCTCAGATGGGGTGCCTTCTGTGCGAAGTCTGCATGTCCTCACTGTGTTCGCATGGGTTTCCTCTGGGTGCTTTGGTTTCCTCAAACATTCCAAAGACATGCAGTAGGTGGATTGGACACTCTAAATTGGCCATAGGTGTGAGTACAAGTGTGTGTTGTGGAAGAACTACCACGGCAGGGCTAGCCACCCAGTAGTGTAAACCTTCGTTCTAGATAATTGTCACTGTTGAAGTGACACCCTGACCCCATATGCAAAAGTGGGGTAACAGGGATTGTGGATGGATGCTGATTAGTAATCACATTTTGATAGGCACATCATTTACGGTTTCCTTATCAGTATGTTGGTTAAAAATCACATTTTTGTAATATATGGAATTCCTATTACTAGTTAAACAATGTTTAGCAATATGCTTCCTCTTCCCTCATCTACTTAGTTTTGGTGAGCTCACACACACCTACAAGTTCTTAGCTATAGGCTTGGTTGCTCGGTTTTAAGCAATGCTTCATTAGCTAGTAAGCTTTCAGTTAATTCTAGCCAATTTTTTATTACTCTTAAGGTCATACTAAAAAAAATACATGGATTACTTGGGAGTGTCCTTATGAACTCAACTACTAAGATGTCTATCTGTTCACTTCTTGTACTAACCATAAGCTTAAACTATTCTTTAAATAAGGCATTTGAGTCATTCTTGTTTTATTTGAAGTAATTGTCCAGTTCTGAAATTTCTTGGCTTACATTTCAGAGGACATACAAAACCTAGGCAGAAGTTATTTTTTTTAAGTTTTTGATAGTGAAATAAATTAGTACCTTTCATGTCCATATAAGTCTTTAGTACTTCCCTTGTAAGTTCTGAAGATAAAATTTTAGGTCAGTCACTTTGAGCCAAATTCTCCTTGGTAGCTTACCTCTCAAAATCAACAAGGATTGTTTGTAGTGGAGTAGTATTTTAAGTTGACAGGCCAGTTGCTATCATGTTCACGTGTTCCAGGACACTAAATGTTTATTTATAGCCTCACTCCTCTCCTGCAGAGTTGTCACATACTAACCTACATTTGTCTTGGTTTGTAACTGAGTCTCAGTGGATTTCTCCATGTTTTTCAAGATATCTGTTTTTGGGTAGAGTAAACACAGAAAATAATAATCTCCAGGCAGTGGGAATTAACTCAAATATGTTTTTCTCTTTTTGATTGCAATGCAGGAATGCAAAACAGTGTAGTTTGGTATTTACCAAACTGTGTCCATATTATCACCAGTGTTGCCAAGTGGCACTCGCTGGAAACAGTTTCTTTGAGTTAAGTCCAGTTTATTTACAGTGAAGAATCCAAACCAAAGCTCACTTTTAACTTGAAATGAAGAACAAGTGCACCATTGCTTTAATCATTACTTGCAGTCCAAGTTCATTGAAAGTCTGTCCATGAAATACAATAATACTTAAGAGTTCCTAACCTGGGTATAGCAATCCTAGCCAAGGTGCCTCAAATACATCCAGAACTTGGCTCCTGGTGCTCCTTGGATATATCTACAGCTAGACTCCTGGTACTCCTTGGATAAATCCACAGCTAGGATCCTGGTGCTCTTTGGATATATATCCACAGCTAGGCTTCTAGTACTCCTTGGATATATCCACAGCTAGGCTTCTGGTACTACTTGGATAAATCCACAGCTAGGCTTCTGGTGCTCCTTGGATGTATCCACAGCTAGGCTCCTGGTACTCCTTGGATATATCCACAGCTAGTTTCTTGGTACTTCTTAGATAAATCCACAGCTAGGCTCCTGGAATTCCTAGGATAAATCCACAGTTAGGCTCCTGGTGCTCCTTAGATATATCCACAGTTAGTATCCTGGTGCTCCTTGAATATATCCACACCTAGGCTCCCTGTGCTCCTTGGTTATAACCACGGCTAGGCTCCTAGTTCTCCTTGGATAAATCCACAGCTAGGCATCTGGTACTCCATGAGTATATCTGTCAGTATAACCCTGTTATTCTACTGATTCTCCTGGCCAATTCTCAAGATTGTCTACCATAGTGTCAAACTCCATCGCTATGAGAGGCAAACATCTCTAATGTTGTGGGCTTTCAATCTTTCTTTCAACAACATTTCTAGGAAATGCACATTAACTATACTGTCATGTTTTTACTATGCTGTTTTATGCTTTTACTGCTGTAATATGTTGTCTATAGATAAAACCATTCATTTTTTTCATCATATATGGCACTGTTTAGTTTTCGGAGACCTGTTTAGTATACCACCCTTGAACTATAACTCATCAGAATTTTCCATACTTTTCATATCCAGGTGGATTTTTGCCACACTGAAGGGTGTGGCCTCAATCAATTAACTGCCACTTTCTGCTTAGTCTTTCCTCCTTTAGTTTATTTTTAAGGGTCCACGTATATGGTGGTGACTTCTAACTTGAGGACCTGTAGTGTCAGCAGATGAGTGGGTGTAATGCTCTGTTTTAGAGAGACAGATTACTGTACCAATAAGAATTTGGGTTTTACATTGTCCTAATCCATTTAACCTGTATCTCCTGTTTTAGATTTCATATATAGATCTGCCTTTGTGACATTCCACACTCTCTGTTATTGTGTCCTTCCTCATCTGGCATCTTTTCTCCCAGAAATTTTTTTTAAATGTTAATTGCTTCTGAACACATTTTATAAAGTTTAGAATTATTCCAATGCTCAACAAGTATAACATAACTGTAAGGGTTTGGGTTCAAGATGCAAAAATTAAATTACTGTTAGAGGACATCAGCATAATTTTAGTACATCACTTGCTGGCTACAGCAGGCTAGCATAATACTTGGATAAAATGATGCAACTGAAGTAGATTTAATTCCACGGAGTTCACTCAGCAGCATCCCATTTGGGTGGCCTTGGTCATCATAAATGAGACGACAAAGCCAAATTGGATAGTTTTAGCCTTATCATATAGTCACAAAATCTCTAAGGACTGATAATATCCATGGAATCACTTCATCAGGTTAATGCAGACTACCAAATGTTGCCAACAAAATGGGGAGTGAATGTTTATCAAGTTTTTCAATGAAACAAAGGGATGGGAAGAGCCTATCCAGTTCACAGCTACATGACTAACAAAAGAATTAAAAAAAACAAAATGGCTGGAAAACTATCGCTACCAGCTGCCTTGAAAATGATTTGACAGGGAAAATGGTGACCTTGGGGAACCTTTCCTCTGACCTACAGATTGCTGCAATTCCTTATGAAATGAAGGTGGTTACTCATTTGAAAACTTAAGCTTCCTTACATATTCTGGGAATTATTCAGGTCTTCTGACATCATCTGAACAATTAGGGTAAGAGTCTTCTTACTCTCACTGAAGCAATCCAGCCCTTGCCCACTCCCACCCCCAATTCTGACTGATAGCAAATCTGTACCCTAAGTAACTAACATATTCATGTGGTGTCTACGTTGTATGGCCCGAGATAAAGAGTTAATTGGATGCATCCTGAATGTACCACTTTTTAATAATGTAGCCAGATTCATTTATAGTGCTTGTCTTATTCTGTCTTCATACAACATTCGTTGTTTTCCCAACCCAAGACAGCTGTTCAGTCCCTGTTATAGCTGTATAAGAATGCAAATCTGTAGAGTGGAATTCATGCTTTTTATCTAGCTGGGAGGAGTTGCTTTGAGATGGACTTGTCATATAGAGGAAAGGGACTTAGCAACATGATACAGGCCATTGAATATTTTGGAAGGTTCAGTTTAGCTGGATAACTGAATGATCAGATTTACTTTGTTAATCTACGAGGATAGACCTTGAATAGGTGAAACACACACAGACACACACACACACACACACACACACACACACACACACACACACACACACACACACACACACACACACCTGTAAAGACATATCGTCTATAGTAGACTCCCTCTTATCTAATCCTGTTGGGACCGGACCTTAGACTGGATAAACAAATGGCTGGTTAATCAGAGAAAGCATACAAAATAATATTTATATGTTATAAATCACCTAGAATAACAAGATTTGTGTTAGTATGCATTTTTCTAAGGAACATTCAAATGCCTGTCATTGTTTAGCCCAGAGGAATTGGAAGTGTTGTTCTTCTCTGTTGTCGTTTGTTAGGACTACAGCAGAACTTTGTTGGCTGGTTAAAGAGAGGCCAGATATGAGGAGTCTATGCAAGATGTAGTAACCTCCACAAATCATATCAACCCAGATCCTAAGTACCTTTACTCTTTATGACACTTCTCCTTGAATTTTCTTATTTCTTACGTACAGGTAGGCGTCTAAAACCAAACTGAAATTTCTTTCTGTAACATCACCCATAGGTTCTATATTTTCTTCAGTAAAGTATCATAGAACAACAGCTCATTTGAATTTTGAACATAAACACAATTTTACAGGATTTGAAGTAAAACTAATTCATGAAACTTGAACAACCATATCCTATATCATTCCTGACAAATCTTAAGTTGTTTCCGCAATATATTTTTTTAAGAACAAAGAGATTCCATATATAGTATATGAAAGATAACACAAAAGTATTTGTTTTTGGAGTTTTTTTTTTTGATTCAGACATTTTTGCTGGAACAAATGGAGAGCAGTGTATTTGTGTAGCTTGACAGTTCATACCACTCAACTGTCCAGATTTTCACAGACTGTCCAGATTTTTGTCTCATATTTTTGGCCTGTTCTTCATAAAATTTTTGGTTTTCTGACAAATCACTGAAGACTGAGGTCACTAAATAATACTAAATAATGACAGACATTTCAGTTTTAGACTTCATATCCTTCAGAAAATACACAATAATGCAAAACCTGTTATTCTAGCAATGTTTTAAGTTTATAGGAGCAATATTTAAAATGTCCCTACTTTTGGGCATTTGGTCCTCATTTGTTTCTGGCTTTGTACAGATTTCTTGTGCTAAGAGGTTGAGAGGTATGTTGTCAGGACATGTTAAACAGTCTGTTTTCACATGGATCTCACATTATGGACTTCTTTGGAAAATGAGGGTAGGACTTGGTTAATATGGCAATAGTGGGGTAGAATAATTTCTAGTGGAAGGGGCAGCAGCAGCAGATGTAGTTTGCATGCACTCCTCACCCACAGTCAGGCAGGATTTATAAGTGTATAACTGTCTGCTCATCAGATTAGAGCTGCATGTCAGGCAGTAGTAAAGCTGACATGTGCAACAGTCTTGAATCAAAAGTCTGAGTGCAAATTCCATAGTACAGTATTCTAGATATTACTGTATGTCCCAAGTTCCATTATAAAATGATACTAACTGCTATAAAAATAAAGAAAAATTATAGTTATAGATGGCTAAGTTCCTTGATTACTCCATCAGAGAAGTGGCCCATCTTTACAAAAAGCTAAGTATTTCATCAGATAACTGGTGTTAAAGCATAAGGATGCCCAGAGACAGACCAATTTTAAATGACCATGGCACAGGTTTAGTCAAAGTTTGAGATACCTGGACCCTTTTGCAGTTCCTGATGAAAGCTAGCTGTATCTGCAGTGCAGTGGTACAGGTTTCAAATCATTTAAACTGTCATCCTTGGCATGCTCTGAACAATGCAGCATTTGGAGTTAGATGCAGAACGGTGCACCAAAAGCTGTAACTCCTTAACAGTCAAAGACCACATATCACCTTGGCTGAACTGTTGGAGTTCATCAGTTTTAACTTTTGATACAGGATTGCTATTGGCTCACTATACCTTTTATTCAGCGTTACTTCTATTTATTGATGTGACATTCTTTTGATAAGAGAATTCTGACTCATAGTGTTTCATTATTTTATACTGCTTAAAACAAGAGGATGAAAGATCAAGCTGAGGTTTAAATTTGAAGAAAAAGGGACTTCTTTATACTTTGAGCCTCCCAGAATTAATATTTTAGTGCTGCATTCACATGTGCATTTGTTGAATTGCAAGATGTGCCTGCTTCCCCTAACACACTGACATAGGGGATCCCTTCCCGTTTGCCATGTTTAATTTTAGTGACACCCAAAAGGCCAGTTCAGCAGCAATAAAAATTATACCACACAGAAGTAATTTAGTGCTTTTGTTCACTTTACTTATGGAACTTCTTCAGAATTCTGAAGAAGTTCCATAAGTAGGTATTCTGAAGAAGTTCCATAAGTAAAGTGAACAAAATGCTAAATTACCTCTGTGTGGTGTGATTTTTATTGCTGCTGAACTGGCCCTTTGGGTGTTTTTGGATTCTGAGTTTTTACCCAGCTTCTCTTGTTCCAGTTTTCATGTTTAATTTTAGTGCCTTAGTTTATTCTGTTAAAGAACCATAACTACATAGACATGGCACTTGCTAGGTCAAGAGTGCAGATATTTGCTCGTATCAGTGATGAAACTGTAATGTAATTGCATTATGTATCAGGTTAAAACATGCGCTGGGGTAATATTTTATTCAGGCTTACCTTTGCAGAGGCATTGACTCACAGTGTTTGCAAGTTTGCAACATATTGTTATTTTTTTGTTTAATGAAGTTTCTAACCATTGTTTGCTTTAGCTTCATTGACATTTTGCATACTTGAAGTAATTCTAAGTTAAACCACTTTAGGATGCCAAAAAATTCTTTTGGACTCCAGTTGTAAGAAAATTAGATTTTTATGCCCATTGTTTTACAATTCTGAGAGAAACCACCAAGCTTACAAATTCTCATGGGCTCTGTATGAAAAAACTACAATATGTTTCACAGATGACACTTGGCAGCCTTGGTGCTGTTACATTTTGTTCCAGCAAATGCAAAATTTAATTATCACTAGTCTCTCCATGCAATAGATTATATGAATCTACCTTGCTAAGAAAGACTGCTTGCTAGGAAGATGGGAACATGTTCTTTATAACTTTTTAGTTGTTACAGACACTTGAAATGGGTGACGAGACCAGTAATTTATGGTGTCATTGATAGAACAGAAAGCATTGGCACATTTTTTGCTAAACCTTTTCAGTTAAAACAGTGCATAAGGCAGTAAGAAGAGAAGTACAACAATGAAAAGAGCATAGAAGGAAAGAAGTATTTAGTAGGACAGATAATACTTACGCAACACTGGTGTATTACTGACATCAGTAAAGCTGTTTTAGCCACATAACGTTTGGAAAGGCAGCATACTGGTATTTCTAAAGAGAGGGAACATCTTTTCTTTGAAGACAGTGAAATGAGATTTGCTCTATCTGATGAGAATGAAACACTGTTCTGTTTTAACTTGGATTTTCTTATCTTATTCTGAATCTCTTCATATGTTTTAAATGTTTTATGTTATTTCAATAACATTCAATACTACATCAATTGAAAGACCCCACGTTTTCTCACTTTTTCTAGATCTGTATGTTTGTTTCATACAAAGGCTTATTGCCTCCTTTCTAGCAATTTTGACATTTCTGAGTGTGCTTCTTCTGCACTACCCTCATGCCTCTTTAACAGAGTGCTTTTTAGACACTATCCCATTTTTTCGAACTCTGTCCTGCTGAAGTTGAAAATTGTCACTTTATGTAGGCCAAGATCTAAAATTAAAATGATGGCAAATTACATTTTAGTGATAATTTTTTCCAAAATGTTTGTCAACTTCCACATCCAAAAACTACCATTCCCTTCTCCCGTGAGAATTTGAGGTCTAATGCTACTCATTCTCAAGTTTGTTCCACTGCAAGCCTTATGAGTGCTGCCCTGTGAAATAGAATAAGAATAATCCTACATAGAGATATGGGTGTGTTCAAGGTGCTTTAGCTAACATCCAGCAGAGTAAAGTCTCCCAACAACAGTACCTTTCCTTTCTCTCCCATTGTCAGGACAGCATCATTAAATTCCTTATAACTTTATTAATTTAAGAAAAGGTTATGTAAGCAATATGTATGGCTTATACTACTGTTATTAGTTTTCATGGTTACTCATAATGTCTCCTCTACTTTTCAACTTACTTGCTTTTTTGTTAATAAAAATAATATTTCCAGTTATGTGCTATTACTTTTTTCCTTAATTTTATTTTTTGGGGGGGCCCCGGCTAATTAAATATACCAACTCCGAGATCACACTACATTGAGGAAAAGGACAAACTACGAATAGACAATGAATATTAATTCTGCCATTGGTATGAATATTACTTAAGTTTACTAAGACGCCATTGATGGATGGTGGGTGGGTTTAGGAAGGACTTTCTCTTGTGCATCCTGCAAGGTACTACACTAATACAAAGCCTACAGTTCAATTACAGTTTTAATGAATAGTGTACTGGGGCACCTAGTACACCAGTATATACTCTGTGCTCCTCTGTTTGGAAATAGAACTTAGTTGCAGTGTAGCATGACAGTGTCACACATTGCACTGAAGTAAGATAGACTGTGCCAGTACAGTGTGCCTTATGAAGTCACTACATGTAGAGACTTGGTAAGACAATACTGTACCTGCACATCCTGGCTTAATTAGGAGCACTGTGGTCTGCCATCATACCTGTCTGTGTTTCATAAAGAAATCCGTCATTAGGCATGGGTGATTGGCATAATGGTTAAGGTGTTTACCTTACAAATCCAAGGTGCGTGGTTTGATTCTCACAAGGGGTAATTGGCTAGGCTTAAAATAGCCCACAAAGGCAGTTAGCCTAGTACTAACCTATGAAACCTATGAAACTATGAAGGACTTTGTTCATTAGCATAGTAGGATGATGAGGCAATTTGGAGATGTGTGAACTCCCAGCAGCTCAATGTGGATGTGGGACAAGACTGTCTGTGGTTGCAGGTTTACTTGCAGTCTGTCAGATTCCAATACTGGCAAGTATTTTTCTGTCATGGGGAGGATGATCATTATGTCCACAAATAGTAAGCCATCAGTTTGTACATAGCTGGGTTCCTATAGTTTATACTGTTGGGATCAGTGCATACCACAGTGGTGGACTGTTTATGGATTATGTATATTCTGGGGCAATAACTTAATTTACATGGGAGCGATTGTAATTGTGCAGTGGAGCAGGACAACACACCTGTGTCTTGTTGCACTGCACAGTGACTTTAATGAATTGCAAAAAGCTTTGTGCCCTCTATGGAGTGCAAGCCATACCATATAGTGGACATTATTCACGAATAGCACCTGTAAGGTCTGTTGTATTGTGGATATAACTAGTAGTGCAGCTAGGGTAGGGATGAGGTGCAGCCACCCCTGGCAAAAAAGTATTAGGGTGCACAATTGGTCAATCTGGATTTCTCACATGAGTATTGTATTGCATTCATGGTTGAAAATGAGTGCTGTAGCTCTCCATGTGTAATATAAACTATAGCAACTGCAAGACCTTTTTTTTCCTTCAGCTCTTCAGCTGAGGAGCTGTGAGGGTGGGGTGCCAGATCAAGGACAGGCACATGGCACTAGGTAAGTAAACTAAGGCTCTAGTGATAACACACTTTTACCAAAGTCATTCTGGCTTGTTTGGGTCCTAGTTATGCTGCACTAAGGGAGGTTTTCAGGAGCACATTTGTTTTAGATAGCACCATATCACTGTAAATGTAAGAAGAAAGGTGAGGATCTCCAAATACAAGAACAGTGGTCTAGCCTACTTATAATTTTCCTTGGCTTTTGTGGTCACTGAATAACTTGGCTTGATTTTCTTCAAGTTCATTACAATCCCTGTTTCTCTGATCCACATATTAAGTTGTGTATCTTAAACATTTTGTGAATGTGTTATGCTGGGAATTTTTTTTCTGTGGCTCTTGTGGTTAACCAATCTGAACAGAGAATGCAATCTCAGTTTGGAAATGAAAAAGGAATGTATTAGTAAAGTTTATGAATAAACGTGGGTCAAGATCACATACTTCAGGCATACTATAAGACACTGTGACTGGTAGGTAAAGTGTGTGATGATTGTATGACTGATTGCTTGATTTTGTATTTGTTTACCAAGGTCATACACTAACCATAAATGACCATTTGCATGTACATCCTGTGTAAATGATGTTGTAGGTATGTGGTAAACTACTTCATCTCAGCTATGTTCTCACTGTGTGTGTGTGTGTGTGTGTGTAAAATTTTGACATATATGAATACTTGCAGATAACTGAAAGGGCAGCCAGTGAAGGATCCTATAGTTGTTCCAAATTATAGCATAGTTCAAGTTGTAGAGTGAGTGGAGGTGTTGAATATAATGCATTTTGACAGTAGCTACTACTTTGGTAAAGGTGTAAGTTGGGAGAAGCACAACCTAGCAGTCCATGTGATGATTCTCTTATGGACTGTTATAAATTTCATTGGGAGTTGTGCTGTAATGGCATGGAAAGGGTGAGGTGGGTTTATCATGATATGGAGGTTAGTCATTTTTTGGTGATGAGACTGCTACATGGTTTGGGCTTGCTTGCACAGTTTCATCTTTCAGGCAAAAGTGTTTATTTTTCCCTATTGGTTGTCTTCTGAACTGTAACCCACCTGTTAGTGTCAGCTCAGCCAAATCATTCAGTATCCAGATCCAGATCCAGATCATCATCCACATATTTTTGTGAAAGAATCAAGGAAACTTTTGGTGTGAAAGTTGCTTCATTTTATCATGACCTTATAGAATATGGGAGTGTGTGTGTGTGTGTGTGTGTGTGTGTGTGTGTGTGTGTGTGTGTGTGTGTGTGTGTGTGTGGGATTGCGCGCACTCTTCCTCTCTCACTCTTCACTCTCACTGTGTGTGTGTGTGGGGGGGAATCGCTCGCTCTTACTCTTCCAGTCTCACTGTGTGTGTGTCTGTGTTGGATTGCATGCACTCTTCCTCTCTTACTCTTCACTCTCACTGTGTGTGTGTGTGTGTGTGTGTGTGTGTGTGTGTGTGTGTGTGTGTGTGTGGGTCGCTCGCTTACTCTCAATCTTCCACTCTCACTGTGTGTGTGTGTGTGTGTGTGTGTGTGATTGTATGCACTCTTCCTCTCTCACTCTTTACTCTCACTGTGTGTGTGTGGGGGGGGGATCGCTCTCTCTCACTCTTCCACTGTGTGTGTGTGTGTGTGTGTGTGTGTGTGTGTGTGTGTGTGGGATTGTGCGCACTCTTCCTCTCTCACTTTCACTGTGTGTGTGTGTGTGTGTGTGTGTGTGTGTGTGTGTGTGTGGGGGGATCGCTTGCTCTCACTCTTCCACTCTCACTTTGTGTGTGTGTGCATGTGTGTGTGTGCCTGTGTGTGTCTGAAAAGCTGAAGTAGAAGTGCGGAAGTCAAACTCCACCCTTAAGAGTGTATTTTTCTGTTACACTCCAAGTGCTCACCCAGTCATGTAAGAAGTTTCACTTCAAAAAGCATTAAGAATACTGCATTCCTTCTGAATCTCATGCTATTGTTTTATAAAGAGCCCATAGTTATGTAAGCAGAATGCTAGATGAGCTGATACTGCTCCTTCCATTATTTTTGAAAATGAAGATGAAAAACATATTGATCAGTAGAAGTTCAGCAGTTCTGAATGGACCTGAATGTGTAACAGAATTGCTGCAGATGCTTTCCACAGTTTAGAACAATGCTTAGAGTTGAGTGAAGTGTGCTGTAAAGCTATGATAAAGAATTTGTCACTGAAGAAGTGCACAGTGAGACCAAACATGTAGTCTGAAGCCATTTTATTGCCTGTGCACTACTACATACATGCACAGTCTCCTGTTATAGTAATCTGTAGATCACTTTTTTGAAATTTTCCATCTAGTGCATTGTTCACTGCTCCATGGACAGCTTGATGGACTTTGGTTGAAGTCCATGAGAACTTGCCGAATCAAAATTAGGTATCTAATGTTTAAGCCAACCATTAACTTTATTTAATAAGGCTAGTTGAAAACAAACAATAGGTGTAAAGTCATGCAGATAGCTGTAAATGTGTTGTGAAGGACCTACTGGTTTGCTAATATCCTTACATGTATAGTGAAATAAATAACAGAGATTTAGCAACTAATTCAGATATGGTATCATGTTGTTAACTGATGGAGAGAGGCAATAATCTTTCGGCCTTTTGATCTACTGGCTAAGCTATTAATTCTTTGGCAAAAGAATCTTGAGTTGCTGAGAAACCTTATTTGGTGTGCCTTCATAATATTTTTTTATCTTACTGATCAATATTTTACATTGCATCTTTTTACATTTTGCAAAATATTTTTTGAAAATCATAAAACACATGCAGGTTTGAGTTAGGGAGGATGAAAAAACAAAAGGAGGCCAAATGAGGAGCCTCAGCTGGACAGTAGTACTGCCAGCATTAAATACTTCAATAGTCCAAAGCAAAAATATTTCACATTGGTGAAGCAGACATAAAAATTACTGCATAGATACTGAACAGGTGTCTTGTATATTCTTCATTTATATCATTAATCTCAAAGTAAGTGTCAATGTATAGCTAACAAGTTACGCCATGGACAGGCCATTATTGAGAAAATGGAAAGGTATGATAGTGAAACGGGGGAATCTCACGAAACAAGGAGAGACTAGGATTTTGGATGCAGATCCTTAGAGAGAATAAAAATAATATTATATTCATAAAATAGCACAAAATATTTTAAGAACTAAGGCAACACGGGAATGGAGAAAGGAGATTCTGCCAATAGGGATGACTATAAGTAGGAATACAGACAATAGGCAAGAGGGGGCTGGAATTTATTGTAGAAACTGACAAAAGAACCAAGGTATTGGGAGCAAATAATTAGAGAAAGAAAGGTAATAGAATGGGAAGAAGGCAAGAATTTTTTTTGACTGCAGGCTAGAGATTGCTTTCCCTATCAAGGATTGATATCAGAGTATAGGCAAAGAGAAAGAAATAGGGGGATCCTAAGATGTTTTTAGTAAAAACTAGAACAGAAGCTGCTGTTAAAAAGTAATAATTAGTAGAGTATACAAAATATTGCATAATAACTGTAAGAATCATTCAGAGGAGGTTAGAAAGGATATGGAAGAGAGATTGGATAAGTAATTCACAACAAACCAATGGGAAGATACACATATATCTCCCAAATATGCCACAAAGTCTAGAAGATTTAGGATATTTGCTTGGAAGTGTTTATGTAGGTATTTTTATACCTTAAGTAGAGTCTAAAGAATTTTTCCTCAGGTAGATAACAAATGTTGGGGGTGTGATGGGGAAGAAAGGTATTCAGGAACATATTTTCTACGAGTGTAATGAATTGGCAGACTTTAAGGATTCCTTGCAGACTGCTCTGCCAGAGATACTAGGTGAGCAAATTGGTGTAACAAAGGAAATGATTTTTGAGGTATGATACATAATTGGAATTGCCTAGACATATTAAGGCATTGCTGAGTCTAATTATGGTGGCTGCAGAAAAAAACAATCACTAGAAAATGGAAATCAAAGTCTAAACCAACTTTGCTAGAAGTAGTGAATATAGTAACAGAGCTAAAACAACTGGAACTGGGGTCATTAGAAAAGGGTAGGAGAAAATTACATAGAAAAAATGGGAATTGTGGGAACAGCATGTGCAGAGGAGGAATGAAGTTTAAAAGAAGGCAGGATTTGAAGAGCTATGTAATGTCTGACTGACAATGACTGAACAGATTATAAGTGATGTATAATGTTTGTAACTAAAATTATGTCAGTATGGTTTGTTTTAATTTATATAAATATATAATTGCCTATGGGCCAGATTCAATAAAGCCTACAATAAGTGTACACTGTTCTGAGTGAACAGGCAACACAGACATAACTCACACCTTCTTTCTCCTAACTTTAGTTTTCCCACTGATATTCTTGCAGCTTTAAATATTGACAGGGTTTCATACATGTTATCACAAAGTGTAGACTACATGTATACTTAATGTAATGTTTCTGAGTGACTTGAAAGCACAGAAAAGTGATAAGAATTTTATTGAATACATATCATATACACTTAGTGTACATGTAGTGTAGACTTTATTGAATTTGGTCCTTATGTCTTAAGTGATAATTTAATAAAGGTGTTTCTTGTTTAAAAAAAATGTTTCACTGGAAAAAAAAGTTCAACACCACTAACAAAACCTTGCATTGCAAAGGAAATTTCCTCAAGAAACTGTGGTAATTTCCTTAGGGTCTCTTGTCAACTTTGTCAAGATCTTAGCATCATTATGCCTTTTGTAACCAATTATATTATCTTCATTATCTTCAATTTTCTAACTTTGTATGGGGCTTGGTACCAAAAATGTCAGAGGGCTGATAACTATAGGTTTGATGCAGGTAGTTGAGATTTTGGGTCTGGGGATTGTAGACGTCCTCTGAACTAGACTTTAGCCATTAGAGCTACTTTAACACAGTAGAAGTTGCTTGACAATGCTTAGGGTCTGCATCCACCTATCCAACATTCAAACTGATGGAATGCCATAATGACAATCAATGGATTGATTAACCTGGGTAATGCTGTCATTTTGACTAATAAAACCATTTGATCCATGGCCTGTCATCTAAACTTTTAATCTTGGGTGTAGGTACCCACCAAATATGTCAACTTAGATTGCAAACATTCACTCACATGGTTTTGCAACAGGTCCAGTTCACCTGTGAGAAACCTGCAGGATGAGTCAGGCCAATATACAATGAGGGATCAGACACTAACACGAGGAGTCGCCTTCCGTGAAATGGATATTAGATTTACCACTTTTTACTTTAAAAATGAATAGCTGCCAAATAGTAAAGTGATAATTACAAGAAAAGTTTGGCAAGGAGATTTACAGCAGAGAAGTATTTCACTCTTACTCCTGTGCTTCCTTTAAACTAACACAAATCTACCTTTCTCTGTCAGTACCTTCATGTCAAAGCAAACTGTTGGGATGACAGGGGAGTCCTTGCTGGGTGTCACAGCTGAGGAGAAATCTCTGGGAAATTCAAGGATCCAGCTTTCACTGTGCTGAAGGCTACATCATCTAGCCATTCTATTAACTTAATTAGGGCTTGTGCATTTCAAAAGTACCCAGTGCTATTTGCATGTACTGCAGCAGGACAAGCATATCTCATTGTGAGGCTTCTAATATCAAGTCCAATGTCCAGTGGACACAGTCACTCAGTTGTGTATGAGGAATACGTCCTGATTAGTCTAGGTGAACCAATCCCTTACCCAAAGGCCTTTACCTTGGGTTCAATTTGTCATCAAGAGTTTGTAACTTACAATAAGGAGGGATATTTTCTGAGGTTCAGGGATCCAACAGCCTTTACCATGCTTTTTGAAGTTAGGGCTGGTCTTCATCATGGATGAGGACACCACTTTTTTCTAAGGTAAGTGGAGATTGCATACATTAAACAGATGAGAAATCTGTATAATTCAATTGGCAGGCCATGTGGCCCAGCACCCTTACCCTCAAACAAAACTTTGATTCAGTCCCTTACCTCCCTTATATCCATAGATGCACATAAGAACTCCATCAGAGTTTGTGTAGGGGATGGAAGGTCAACTTCACCAATGACTGACTTAAGTAGTTTTTGGTACAATTGATCCACAGTAAAGGATACATCCTTCTGTCTGCTCTCCAAGTTTATGAATAATGGGACTTCTGATTGGAGCATAGAACATGATACATACTTAGTCTGTGAGTTCACCCATCCCCCCAATCTAAAGTTATTTTAATATAATATAAACTCATTGTAACTACATTTTATACTGATCCTGACATTTGTATGCTGCTCTGGTCCCATTTTTATTTCACTAGATTAGGATTACTTGTGTGAGACAAGAAACAGGTGAGCCATCATCCAGTCAGCAATCAGGATATGTAAGCAAGAACTCTAGTGATAAAGAGTGTTTCATTGGCACAACTTAGAAGTATTCCTTACTGTTAATGCCATTACCTTTCTTTCCCAGGATGAAACCCTAACTAAGTTAAAAGCATGATATACTTTTGTGCTTGATTCCTGTCAGAGGGTAGGGGACTGGTTAGGGGTGTTGTGTTGTAGAGAGGTGAGACTCAGGCTGACTTGCATGGGGAGGATTGGGAGAGACACCAGAAAGCCCACTGCATGTCAACCCCAGAGCATGCAGTGGACAGAAAATTAGCTGAAAACCGTTACCTGCAAGAGTGCCAGCTGTTTAAAGCCAAAAAGAGTGAGAAAAATTAAAACACCAGCAATACTAACTCACCCAAAGCACAATAACAGTCTGTACAAGAGTGGAAGGGGAACTTAAAGACTGCAAAGAAGATAAGATGCACCCAGTGTTTTCCATTGATTAGCAAGAAACTGTTAGAAAACAAGAAAGGCTACATTGTCTAAAACCAGGACTTGCTAACAGCACAGAGACCAAAGCTGTTTGTATTTATATTTATTAATGAACTTAGATTACTGGACCATAGGGATCTTTTTCAGACTCAGCCCAGGAGCACTGGCTGTTTAAGTGACTTGGTTAAGAGTCACACAGAAGGTGACTAATGGCTAAGAAAATTGAACCTCACACTAAAAACAACAAATTAACAGCTCAGACCTTAATTGTCTGTGCTAACTACCATACCAAAGTTACGCTGTTTGTATGACTGGCATCCTGTTTCTTTGGCTTGCTTGCTTATGAGATAACAGCTTGGTGGTTAGACTCACATAAGAGCTGACCTTATTTTATCAAACTATTACTTATTCATAGTTGTTGTGTGTCCTTTCACAGTTACTGACTTTCAGGAATTATATTTCCTGTTTATCATTGTTAGGGAATTTCACTTTGATCATTAACTGAACAGAAACAGTTATGAGTGAGTGGGCCATTTTATTGAGACAGCTGAACAGGTTTGAACAAATAGGAGGAAAGTGAGCTTTAGGTAATTCGGTGCATCTGCTGATGCTTGTCAACCGAAAACTTTGGGAAAGTGGTTACAGGTAGAATCAAAGAAATAAATCTTGCTGCTTTCTCCTTCACACATATAGATTAGTCCCACTGTATAAAAATATCATTAAACACTGGAATACAGTAAACTCTTGGTTAACCGGCACCCATGGGGATTGGTAGATGCCGGATAACTGCAGTTTCTGGTTGCTTGAGAGTTACTATTAAAAATAGGCCTGATTAATACTGTACCCTATACTATTTGTTTGGTTTGACTAGTTCTTAGGTTGGGGAGAGAGGAACTTCCTTTTAAAACTCTAAAAATGTAAGGTATGTTTCAGGGGGGGGTGGTATACACATGAAAAGTGTACTGCATTTCTTCAATTTTCTTTTTCTGGTTGCTTGAGGGTTCTGGTTGCTTGAGTTCAGGTTAACTGAGAGTTTACTGTATGTTTTTGGTGTACGTCTGACTTAGCTGCTAATAAGTCTAAAGGGTGTGTGTGTGAGTGTGTGTGTGTGTGTGTGTGTTCCTATTACAAGAACGAAAGTTCACCACTTTGAACTTGTAATAGGAAGCTTCACTTCTGCGAAAGTTCACTTTAATGAAAGTGAACATTTGCATAAGTGTACTTCACTGAAAACACCGCAGCACAGTGGAGGACATAAAAAAACAAGCTATGTCCTCCACTATGGTGCGATAGTCATGGACCTTAGAGTTAGGGCACGGGTTAGGGTAAGGGGATAGTTAGTAAAGCTATCCCCTTACCCTAACCCATGCGCTAACCCAAAGGTTCGTGACTATCACATCATAGTGGAGGACATTGCTATGTCCTTTACTATGCTGTAGTTGCCACGGACCTTAGGGTTAGGGCACGGGCTATCCCCTTACTGTGACCCGTGCCCTTAACTCTAAGGCCCATGAGTACTGAACGGAAGTTCAGTACAACACCCGTTCATTGTACTGAACTTCATGTAAATGCACTTTCGATTAAGTGCACTTTCGCTGCAGTGAGCATTCCATGCACTATTTCGAATTAGTGAAAATTCGATCTAGTGTATGGAACCCATATATATATATATATATATATATATATATATATATATATATATATATGTATATATATATATATATATATATATATATATATATATATGTATATATATATATATATATATATATATATATATATATTTCTCACTGCCAAAAAGCTTCTCTGTAAGAATTATTTCCCCCACCACATGTATCACTAGAGGAAAGTTGTTCTAAGTATTACCATGTATGGCATGGAGGCATAGTTCATCTCTTCTAACACAATGCTCTCGAACCACATCAGTGCACAAGGAGCAGTCCTCATAAGCAGCACTGTATCTCTGTTATAGTGTAGCTAGACACCACAGCAGGCAGCACATCATATCTGCTTTATTAGAAGAGACACATCACTTCAGTGGCTATTCAAGTGGATGTACAGAAAACCTCTCCCTCCATCTACAGGGCAGTACATGTACTATGACTCATATTATCCTGCTGGCCCTCATTAAAATCAAGGTTACACACTCAAGAAGATGTTGAGAGGAAAAGAAGTGGTGAGAAAACCCACAAGCACTCATCCCATTCCAACATCACTTTGGGGCATATGAATCATCCATGGCCCCACAAAGGATCCCTAATCACCATCAGATCAGCAGTATGTCCCCACCTTATGCAATAATAAAAAAGGACCAGATAAATGCATACTTTAAAAACAACAATAGTTGGTGTCCTATAAGCCAACAGTCTAAAGGTGGTTTAGGAGGATGTCCACTAAGATGGGGTATTGTATGATGTGAGTATGAAATAATATGGCGAAACTGATTAATCCCCAAAGAAATGATAAGATGTTAGCAAATCAAGGATAAAAGGTCATATGATACATTCCAAACCAAAGCAGAGAATCAGTTACCTACAGTTAGTTCAGGCCTCAGTAGGGATGGTGAAGTGCCTCAGAGAGATAAAAAAGGCTCAGCTAAGCCATGAAATCACATAGGGCTTCAAAAATAGCTTCAAAAAAACAAATCCACATTTCTCAATTGATTTTCATGTCATCTTGTTTGTGATCCAAGTAACTTTTCATGTCACTTCTCAATCTGTTGTCACTTGTTGCAAAGTCCTTTGGCATACTGTGACTGGGGGATAATTTTCAAAATTTGAATATGTAACTTCAAGGTCTGACACTATTTGTTACTTTGAAAGGTACAGGACTAAACAAAGCTGGCACATTTCTGCATGAGCTCCAAACATATATGTGATGAAAGGAGATATTGCCAGGCAGCACAGCTAGCTGGAATTTTGTAAATAACTATATGTCATTGGTGAATATTGAAATGATTTCTATAAGATGCTTGTGTTACAAATATATTAGAACTGTATGTCATGTGTATATCAAACTGCTTGTACAGACAGTGTTGAAAAGGTATTTGCAAAGTGCTCTTTTGAAATATAACCACAGTGTGCCCTACAGGAAGAGAACAGAAATGTATATGCACTGTTGTAACAGTTTAAATGTATATATTTTAACAGTGGAAACTGGAATACAGGAGGTTAACCTCAGTCCAGCAAACTTCAGAAAAAAAAAAACTGAAATTAAATTACTTTATGGTTAGGCCATAAAAGATGGTATCTTTCAGTTTTCAATGCAGAGAGAGTCATAGTGTCTGTACTAGAAAATTTTCTGTATTGTCTTTAGGGTGAACTAATTACTAGTCTTGAAAACATGAAGGAATGCAATTGTTTTATGACTTCCAGCATTTGCCAGAGATTTGAGGAGAAGCCCTTGTCTGTATATTTTTAAGTAAATCCTAAATACTTAGGTTATAGTATAATTCTGTTAGATATGGTAAGGAATATTGCAAAGCTTAGTTTATATATTTTTCTTTATTTATATGAGACTGCCCTGCAATGTTGTTTTAAATATTTCCTGCGATTTTGAACTCTGATGTTACCGTGAATATATATTTAGTATTGTCTTGTTCTTTTATTATTTATTATGAAATATATTTAAACCTTTCATTGTGGCTGATCTGTATACAGATATTTAAATTTTGAGAATACTTGCATGTTTATTTGGTGACATTGTGTGGGCCACTCTTAATAGCCTTGCTCTTGGTCAAACTACCGTTTGTATTAATATCAATATTGCTTAGTAAAATTTGACACCCTTTGTTGAGGGCCTTAAAGTAGCTGATAAGAGGTTTTGGTGGCAGTGGTAACTACCTTATAGTCTGGGCAGAAGGAGGCATAGCTAGTCAACCTGTGCTAGCCTTCCCAGATGTGTGTGTGTGTGTGTGTGTGTGTGTGTGTGTGTGTGTGTGTGTGTGTGTGTGTAAACAAATCACCAAGAGTGTGTGTGTCAGGTACTTGGGCAGGGACACAAAGCACTTGTTGGACAGAGACAGTGATGAAGGACTTGGCTTGGAACCCTGGCTAAGGACTCAACTGTATAGCTGTGCCAGTGGGGATTTGGAGAAAGAGGGAGAAACCAGTCCTGGACTGACTGTGGTCTCTGTGTGCTCTTTAGGGAAATTTCACTTGATGCAGAGTTGCATCTGGAAATACTGTGTGCGTACTTGTAATCCTCCCAGTGTACTTTCCCCCACTGGTGCCGGTGGTGAGGGTTAAGGGTCCTTAATTACTGGTCCAGTGGTGGGTCATCACAATATATACTTAAGAAGACTGGGAATATCTGCAAATGTGCAAACATTAAAATAAGCATTTTTGCATTGGACATGCCCCCTTCTGGGAGTTTTCGGGCTTGCACACCTGCTTACTTATATACTCTCAGGCACTCAGTCTCAGAGAGAGAGTGGTCATAGTTAAAACTTAGAAATAATGATTTCTCCTTCCCTGTTACCTGTCTACCTCACAGAAGAATGTATAACAATCCTTCAGACCCTTACACATTACTATAATAAGTAAGAAGTGAAGAAAAACCTTTAGTTTTTCTCAAGCAGATACACGGGGCTACTTAAGGACTAATTTTTACAGGTGTAAATCTATTTCACTTTAGCCTACAGAAGCTAGCATGGAAGGTGCAAATTCAATATAAAAATGTTGTTAGACTGAAGAGGCTGGAGAGCTAAAGATCTACACATACTTGGAGGTCCTTATTTATATAGGATCTTAATGGTATGAAGGCGATCCAGGTAGTCTTTCTGTTATATGACACCTGACCAGCCCATCATATTCCACTCCAGTAGTGATGGCAACTCATTGCTGTACTTCAGTAATCTGGTATAATTATTAGACATGATGTACGTTTGCTGGGACACAGGTTTGATAACATAGTCACCACTAAAAACAGGAGGCAGAAAGAGGAATATAAGCCTGCACAGTGGTTAATTAGTAACCAGTCAGCAAGCAAATGGCTTTAAGTGAGGTGATTCCATCTAGAAGAAATAGATAAAAATTTGTGAAAGTAGTTACCCAGACATCTTTTGTACTGTTGATTACAGTACACTGTGAAATCTCCTAAAAATAATGATTTTCCTATGATGCATTTTATTTTGGCATCTATGATCCCTTTGGTAATTGTATTAAACTAATCACCAAGTTAAGGTGTCCTTTTATGAGTACATTGCAAATAACAGCAAAACAAAAAATTGGATCTCAAGTGCCAAAGTTCTGTTTCTCAAATTTTAATAAAAAACCAGCAAGCAAAGCTTTAGGGATAATTCCCTTTCTCAATGCATAGTAAAAAAAACTTACATCTAATTCTTGGTGTTATAAATAGCACATGACTCATATAACTGTTGACAATTTTGAGTCTAAGTTTTGTGTGATACAAGACAAACTTATTAAGTAAAATTGCATTCTGTCAAAAAGTAAAATAAAAAAAGTTTGAGGGGGACTGCACAGACTATGAGAGGGGCATGGCTTATGTCAATCAGACACCGGCACAGAGTTTTGAAGTAGTGGGACAAGACGAGAGATGAACAGGAAATGATGTCAGTGTAGAAGGAGAAGCGAGTGTCATACAGAGATCAGAGCATATAGCTCAGAAAGATTCCAGTAACAACATTTCTGTTGTTAATAATGGTGCTAGTCAAGAGTCTGGTAACAATACGAACCCCAGATGAAATCAAGCGATGGGAGAACATATATGAATTATCAGAAAAATTTGGGTTTTCAAAATATGGCAGCTCCTCAGCCGATTTATGTATACCAGAAGAGAAAGAATACAAACAGGACTTAGGCAGAAGCAGCAACAACCATAAATGTCCTGAGAAACAGAGGGCAAAGAAAGAGGAACTGGAAGAGAAGACGCAACTATTGAAGGGATTACGTACTGTTGCTTTCAAAATTGTTAATTTTTCTAAGTTTATTTTAACAAACAAAGGTTGTCAAGTTTTGAGTAAAGCATGGAGCTTCATTCCAGCCAAGAGGGCTAACAAATGTGAAGTCATTAATAGTTTGAGAGACTATGTTAGGCAATTGAATTTTAAAATTTTATTTGATGTTGAAATTGCCAAGCTGAATATGTTTTTCAAACCCAGTACCTTTAATCCATCCCTTAAAAAAGGAACTGGAAATGTTTTTGACTTTATCTGAGCTGCAAATTATAGAGTTATTTGACAAAAAAACCTTGTTACAAATATTACAATCTGTCTAAAAGTGAAAGAAAGTCTTTTTATAGTTTGATTAATAATGAAGATGTTTTAATGTTAAAGATGGATAAAGGCAGTGCCTTGGTAGTATTAGATATGAGTTATTATGATGATAAAATGAAGAAATATTAACAGTAATTTCTGTAAGGCAGTGACGTATTTAGATGTTAAAAAAGCTTATTCCTTTATTGATTCTCAGATTGAAGAATGGTTTTACAGTGGAAATATAATAGAATCCACTAGGAAATATTTAAGAATTGATAATCCTAGGTTAAGCTGAATTTTTGGCTTACCAAAAATTCATAAGGATTTAGATGACACCCTCTTATGACCAATTGTTGCCAATACAAATAGTAAGACTGAAAGTATCGCAATTTTTGTTGATAAACATTTTCAAAGACTAGTTCAACCGAATAGTACATTTATTAAAGACACATTTGATTTTATTAATAAGGTCAAAGAAATTACTATTTTTGAAACTGAATTTTTAGTGACCTTAGATATTAGATCTCTGTACATGGTTATACCCAATGCTGAAGGGATGGAAGTTGTGAGATTAGAATTATTAAAGTCAAAATTATTTTTGAGCAATACAGTGAGTTTGCTAATGGAATTACTAGATGTGATTTTAAGCTACAACTTCTTTGAATTTAAAGCAATTTGTATTGCCAAACTAATGGCGTGACTATGGGGGCAGAAATGGCCTCCAGCTACGCTAACATCTTCATGCATTGTGGGAGACAGCTAATATTTTGGAAAGTACCTTTTCAGTTATTATTGTGACATTTAAGCATTTCATTGACAATGTATTTTTGATTTGGAGAGGGGGTGAACAGTTGTTACAGAATTTTATTAAGTATATTAATAGTATTTATTCTCATCTAAAATTTACATGTGAGTATAGTTCGACTCATAAAAATTTTTGGATGTTACTGTCTTTAAAGTTAATAATAGGTTGCTTATGAAAATATACAAGAAGGATGTGCCAAACAATGCGTATTTACATTATAAAAGTATGCACACCAGAAAGACAAAAAAAAATGCTGACAAAGGACAACTCTTGCGAGTGGGTAATCTGACGGTGAGAGATCAGGACACTTTGTAAGTAGGTTTGAATTGATGCAACAAATTGTTGAATAGGGAGTATCCAGAGAAATTAGTGTCTGATATTTTTACTGAAGCAAGTAATCTTAGAAAACAGGAAAGGACAGACACTAGTAAGTATAATGAAAGGGACATTAGAACATCTATGCAAATTCAGAATAGTGTTGATGCCAAAGCTATCAGAAATATTATAAGTAATAACTGAAAGATTTTCAGTGGATTTTTTGAGATTATTAAGGTAGTAAGTTATTATCTAGTAACCACACAAAAGAAGGGTAAGAGTTTCCAAACTAAATTGAATATGCTTAAAGATAAGTATTATAAAACTAGCATGGTCAAATGTTTGAACTGTAATTTGTGTGATTATTTGTACACAGATGTCAATTAAATTAATATTAATAATTTTAATATAAGAATCAAAGGATGTTATACCTGCAAGCCCAAATTTGTGATTTATTTGTTTTTTTGTGTTTCATGCATGGCATTTTATGTGGGCCGCACTGTGAGAGAATTATATAAAAATATATATGAACAGAAATGTGCAGTATAGGTAGGACATAAAAGGAATGCTTTGGGAAGACATTTCAAAAATGGGAAGTATAAAGTTGTGTTTAAGTTTGTAGTAATGGATGATACAAAAAATTCTGAAAGAATGTTTAATGCTGAGGATGAACTGGGGTGATTGGAATATTCATGGCAGGTCAAACTAAATGCATATTACCCTATAGGGTGGAATAATTGAGAAGACTTTGTTGCATACTTAAAAAGAAAAGGGTTAAAACATTAATTGGCAATTTAATTATGTGATGAGTTTTTAAGTATTTAAGTAGATCTTTAATGATGCATCTTTAGTCTGATGAAGTCTCAGTATGTTTAAGAGATGAAAAGGCTTACTGAAGATGTTTTTTTTAACAATACAGTTTTGGTTGTCAGTACCAGCTTTTATTATTTTATTATTTGAGTTTGCTTGGTTTATACCATTGAACAGTATATAATTTAATAATGCACTATAAAATATCACTGATGTATGCAGCACCCCTAATATATTGATGTAATGTAGTAAGAAATATAATGGCTAGATTGCAAGCATTGCCTTTTCATTACCTTCCATTTTTATTTTGCATTTCCCCCTTCACAACTGATCCTGCTCCTGTTACTGGATTTTGCTTCACTAAGTATTCCAGTGTTTTCAGGGTTAGGCCAAGAATTCCCTGCTGTTTTACTGTCATTCCCCACTGGCTAGTTGCTTGCTAATAAAAACACCCAAACATTTTGCCTAGGATCATTGTTCCCCTCACATATAGATGCAGACTGTCATATCAATATGAGCATCCAGTGCTCAAGCGGGTCTCCACCACCTGATAAAACCAAAACTATGAGTGCTACACCAGTGTAAGATTTGTACAAAGCACCATTAAGAGGCACAGGCAGCAGATTAATGGGCCTAATTACTTCCTTGATTTCCAAAGGTAGTACTTCAAAGAGGAGACTGTGGGCCCATGGCATGGACTACCCGAATAGGTTGGAAAGGGAGAATCTGCAAAGGCATTTAACACAGAATGGGGCAGGTGTAATAAGGGTGAAGGAGAAGACAGTAAGGCTGGAGGAGGTATAAAAGTTGAATGCACTTAAATGGAAGCCTAGATTAGTTTGTTGTCTTCTGCCGTCAGAATAATGTAATATAACGTAATCTCTCTACCCATGCCATAGACAGACAAGAGATCTGATTATGGTTGATATATTCATCTTAGTCCTTCACTGACTTGGTCAAACATTTCTTGCAGTGTTCTGACCTGTTTCCCATCTAGTTCATTTGCCCATGCACAGGCAATGAGATCAAGCTTCCTGCCCCATACAGCTGTTCCCATGCACCTCCCAACCACCTTATGTTCCGAGTCCCTTCCAGGCTTAGATTCTTAATAATTTATTCCTTATACAAAAGAAGCTTCCTTTTCTTCTGGTTCTCCTCTGAAAATGTATATAGTAACCTGTTCAGCCTCTGCTGATGAGGCTTCCTTTGGAAAATGTACAAAGTAATGTATTTAGTCTTGCTAGTGATGAGTCCTTTGGAAAGTTGCATGCATGAGGGAACAGTGTAAAAATTTCAGATATACACATCTGGGGGAGATGCTTGTATGTCTATCCCTCTCACCTTCCTGAAGCCCCTGTAATCTTATTATTCCTTCCTCTTAGTACTCTGTTGGGCAATGGTGGTGATCTTACATGCATCTGAATCGGTCAAGTATTCCCCGAATACTCCAAATATTAACCAACTATTCCCTAAGATGGGCTCCCTTTTTGTCTCAGTCCATAATGGTACTTGCGGATGATGAAACACTTAATCCTCCATAAGGTCTTCCTGAAGACCTCTGCTTCATAACCACTGTACTGTTATACTTTCATTATCTTACTGTAAACTGCCTTGTGGTCACTACAGACTTGCTAGACCATTTATTACCAATGAAACAAAGGAATTTTAATGACTGATTTACTGTGGTTTTGACTACAATCACTATCACTCCAATGGTAACACAGAACTTTCCTCTGTTTTACTATGATTACTCAACTTGTTTCAAAATCAGAAACTCTAGTAACACTGCCAGTTCTTTTCTTATACAGGCAAACTTAGTTTTGGGTTACTGGAAAATGGAAACTATTCACTAAACTTAACATAAAAGGCAGAAATAATATGTACAACAGTCAAGATTTCCTTATTGCAAAACTGCCAGGTACAGCTTGCAGTGAGGAAAGTTAATAAATACAAATCCTAAATCTTAGCAATGTATTTTCTCTGCTTCTGCTTTTTTCCATTTCCTTTTTATTCTCCCTGTGATATAACATGTCCACTATCTGCTATTTAACATTTATTGTATTTGTTAATTAATTATGTATATGACATTATCTGGTTTTGATTTTGTTTAGTAATGACCAGACTGCAAGGGCAAATATGAACAATAATATGTAACTGCTTAACTGCTTTAATTTATAAACTAATGATATCAACATATTCCTTAGCTAACGATAGAACAAAAACTAGTCAGAAAAGTAAAACTAGTAGTAAAAGAACAAAAACATAGCACACATCGGCGCGTCCGCGCGCGCACACACACACACACACACACACACACACACACATACACACACACACACACACGTACAAACTGAATTACTGTATGCAGAATCCTTCATATATTTAAAAATGAATGTACAAACTTGAGTTTTCTTCATAGGTACTAAAAAAGACAGCTTCTTCTTCCTCAAACAATATAGACAAGGTATTTGTCCGAATTTGAAATTTCCTTGTCAAATGGCGAAGACCACTGTTGTCATAGCTGGGTCTCTAGTAGTGTTTTCTCTCTTTTGTTGTTTCTCCTTCGATCTTCTGCTGTTGCTATGTAAATCCAGAAAACTAATACAGTAGAAAACTGGGACGTGTGGTACAACGATCATTATCCCTGAGAAAACAAGTCTCTATATGCAGCCATTTGCAACCAGTATTTTACTCTGAAATATTAGGTAAACTTTTAATGGGCCCATAAGTACTGAATCAGGATGTCAGCCTGCTCCAGTGTGGACTTGTTGGGATAGGATGGGACTGAGTGGCTAGTGGCCTGTTCAATTGTCCTGGGTGGGGAGGGGGCGGCAGGTGCTTATAAGGAGGTATACTCATTGCTAGACTGACACCTAGAGTTGCAGGGTACAAATACCTGCTGGCTACTTATCTCTACTGATTCCTTCACCCTCCAGCTTAGTGTAAAGGAATAGGAATAACCACAGATTTAACTAGTCTTAGAACATTTTACAGGGTAAACATGGGGGTGGGTCAAGAACTGAAGTAGTATTTCTCTGCATAATGGTAAACTGGGGTGCAGGATTTAATCTTCCACTTTTGGAGGCATTAAATGTGCATTCTAGACAAGCTGGTGGACTCTTAGCACATAAGACCAGTAAAGTGGGAGAAAACAAAACAAAAAAAAAAGATTAAATAATTTGTGGTCATACTGAGTTAGTTACTGATAAGGAAAATAGTTGGATAAAATAATGCCAGTCAGTTAACTTTTTTATTCATAAGGTGTATTCACAGTTAAGTACTGTCTGCTGCTTGCTGCCTTTTCTTATTTACATTAAATATGAAGCAACTGGAGGAAAACAGGACATAAAAGAACACAATCCAAAGTATAGAACAGTTTGGTCTGCTGCTTTCTCTCATTCCATTTTGACTGACTTTTACTGCAGCTCTTTTACCATGCACCTGGTTTAGATTTTCTACAAAAATGACTGGCAAGTTCTTCTCCTGCTCTGACTCTCCCAGTTTATAACCTGCCATTGGTTTGCCATTCCCCAAGTGAAGCAACATGCACTTAAAAGGGTTTAAGTTGAGCTGCCACCTCTCAGAGACCTTAGCTCCAGTCTCATTAGGTCCCTTACCAGGCTAGTTCACTTTGTCTGATAGCATCTCCCAATCTTGGTGCTTGTAGTTTTCTATGTCCCGATTGATGTCAGTAACAGACACTTTATATGGGTCTAGACTCAACATCAACTGCCTGTTGAACATCAGTTGTCACATTTTCTACTCTGAGAGCACTCCATTTGCTACCACCCTCTGTCCACTGCTGTCTAACCGGTTCCCCACCCTTCAGGATAACTGACCATAATTTCTCATACTCCATCACTGCATGGTGACTATAGTGTGGGATTGTGGCGCAAGCTTTCCTGAAGTTCAGATAAGGCACTTTCACATGGTTATATCTGTCCACTTCCCTAGTAATCCAGACACCAAACAGGACCATGATAGTCTCACAGGATCTTCCTGCTGTGAATCCACACTGGAATATACTGACCATCCCATTTTGTTCCAGGAGCTTTGTAAGCTTTGCACTAAGGACTGTGTTCATTTTTTAGTCTACTAAATTTAGGTTGTTCACTTTCCTGTACATGTCTAAACTGCTGCTTCTGCTGTTGTAGTTGGCAACACAGCTGCTCATCTCCAATACTCTTGGTCTGCTCATAAAGATTGCTGCCAATCAGAAACATCAGCAGTCCTTTTAAGGATCCTAGGTGGGATTTCATCTCTTCTCCACACCTTTCTGACTGCAGTTTATTCTTTTTGAGTCCACTTTGTGCCCTTGTTATTTTTCAGCAATCATCACACCTGATCAACTATCCTCTCTTTCCTCATTAATTTGGTACCATACCCTCTTTTTCACTGGTGAGAAACTTATGCAAAACAATGATCTGAAATTTCCACCTGATTCTAATTGTCATAAGTTCATTCACTAATTTCAGTGCCCATTTAGCATAAATCAGATTGCTACATTCATGTCCCACTTTCCCCCTTCTCCTGTATAACTGATGAAAGCATTTATCCTGTCTCAAGCTCGCTTAGCGCCATCTGTGGAAGATGGTACACTGACAGCACCATTCACAGAATACTGGCTGCACAAGACAGCTTATCTGTAGTGTGGCTCCTGCTCTGGGGTAAGCTTGATTGAAACACTATGCTGCTTTTATTGTAACTTATTGTTATTACTAAATATATTGCATTCAGTAGCAAGATTCAGCAGCTTAGAAGTATACAATTTAATTGCGCAAGTAAAGGAAATCAATGCTTTTATCTGCTTTTCTGAAGCAACTCTTAATTCCGCTTAGTCATTCATCAATGCTGACGAATGCCACACCTGAGTAACCACAGCCCTGCTGTGTGAATAACTTAATATTTCCTATCTTTGATGACTGGCCACCTCTCCCATGGATCTTCTACTTTGTTCCTACACACCTTGTATTTTTTTCCTTCTCTTGTCTGGCTAGCTATACTTTCTAAGTGTACTAAGGTGGTGTTCTTTTCCTCTTTGTCTTGGCAATCCTGTTTTACCCTTTCTGTATACATTTCTCAAGTAATTCATTTTGTGTTGTCCCATAGCTCAGTCATTCCTTTACTTTTCCTTTACTTTCTCAAAACTTTGTTTATCAACCTCCCCATCCTTTCACAGTCAATGTTTCTATAACCCCAGCCCTGGTGTTTCAGGCTCTATCTTGGTTGTTCTTTTATAGCCAGTGTCTTGTATGACCACTATTAGCCTGTGCAGCCTTGACATATAGATAACATCAGAGAACAAGAATGAGAATTGTCCCTTTTTGGGGTCCAACCATTTACCGTTTGCTTGAAGTCTACCATGAAAGAACACCACAGCCATTGTCTTCTTTCTGTCAACAGTATTTGAAGGAATATCCCAGTCTGCCTCCACAAGAACAATGTCTCCCATCATAGCTACTTTCCTTTTCCCTGCTCATCCTTTTCTTGACTATGTCTTCATCTGTTATACTCACATTAGATGGTCTGTAGAGGGTGTCAGCATATCAACTATCTCCTTTTGTTTCTAGCAAATTTACTGCATTTACAAATTTACAATGACTCAACAACTTATTTTTGTCACTTCTTGCTGCCCCATCCCTTTCCTAGAACTTTCACCTTCCCTATCCACTATCAGATCCCCTCAGTCCAATCCCTTGTTGTATACTGTTACCCCTCCTTCCTAAACATTTTGTATCCCCAAATCACTATATCCCATCTGCACCTTTTATTACCCAATATTCTGTCATTTCAACCATAGTGACTATGCCCTCAGGTAGTAACAGTTACAGTATTGGCAATGTTGACCACTATCCTGGCTCTAAAACATCTTCTCCTCTTTTACTTATCATCCACTGTCCAATATTTTCCAGAAAATACATTTTTTTACATTGAAACACAAGTGTGCCACAGATTTCCAAGTGGCTCCTTTAGATTACGATTTTTTTCTTAAGTTTGACCTGTTCCAACTCCCGGCATCACATCATCAGCCTACTGCTGTCCCCAAGAGCCAGTGTTACTAAAGTGACTTGTATGTAGCAATATTGGATTAAATAAATTAAATTAAGTAAGTTACTTTTGTTGAAATTAATGTAGCTATCTACTTATTTCCTTGTTAACTCTGTTTATTAACTGGTAGTCAGTTTGTAGTAAACAGCAAAATGTAATTAATCTAATTAATTTTACAACCATTAAAACAAACTAAGAAATGGTTAGTACTGACAACACTGGAATTGTTAGTAGCTGAGAGCAAACTCAATATGGCTGGAATTACAGAGATCTGGAGAAATAAAAGCTGTAGATGGGCTATAGTAATTTTGGGGTGCAAAATGAAAAAAAATAGTTTTGTATCCCTATGAAAGGGGAATGGATATTGTGTTAAAGTCATATCCTTTGAATATGAAAAGCTGAGGTACTAGATCATGTGGAATTAATAAAATCTTTACAGTCAAAAGTCTGATTTGCTGTTTTTTTTCTATGGGTTATTCCTTTGATTTTTTTTTTTATTTATGACTTTAGATTTGAATGCAAATATCCTTGGGAACTTAATGATATCAGCAACTCAGGAGCATTTTGTAAAAAGCTGCTGTGAATGGCTGCTTTCAGAGCAGTTGGATGTTGCTGCTTCCAAATCAGAGCAATTGGAGTTCTTCATTAGGAAAGAGATACTGTTATATTATGACACCAAACTTCTTAAGGAATATGCAAGTCTCAGTGCTTTCACAGAAGGACTTGTGTATTGATTGCTTACCAGCAGTAGATTTTACTGAAGAGGAGAATGACTTGTTTAAGGTATGGAAGGACCTTTCCTTACAATGTACAATATGTTGATTAAAAGTGATGATAAAAAGAAATAACAGAAACCGTGACAATTTTAACCTAAGGTAATTGAGCTACAAGAAACTTTAGCTAAAGCTATGCATATGAGTTTTTATAAATAAAAAATAGTGACTTGTGTACAATGTTGGACAAATTGGACAAGGAGGTACTGCCACAGAAAAAAAACACATAGGTAGGGATATGCTGTCTTAAGGGATGGATGTATTATTCACACAGAAATGCAGTAGGTGTCAGGAAAGGAAAAAGATGCAGAACACAGGAAGAGAAGGTAGTCTGCATAGCAAATCTTTAGCTTTGTTGCTAAATACAGCAGCAAGCTGAACAAGCTGGTGCTAAGAAAGCATTGGACATTCAGCAGTAGATATACACACAAGAGTTGAGAATCAGTAATAGTTCTTCTTCTTGTGTTAATCAAAATGGGACCAGGCGGGAACACTGCAGCTGAAGGAATACAAGAAGGACTTTTATTTTGATGAATTTAAATGCAATTAATTTAATAATGAAGCAGGTGCATTTTGCACTGGTTATGAGTGATTGTCAATACCAACATTTGATATAAGAAGCAGTTTTATGCCCCCTAAGACATCTACTTCCATCAAACTATTTGACCAAATTTTGATTAAAAAGCTTGGATATGAGCTTAAAGGGTGTGTGAAAAGTGTCAAGAAATGTATTTTGCCAAAACAGAAATGATTAGGTTTACAGGAACTGAGACCTGTTTCTGATAAATACATATATAACTCCAAAGAAAGCAACCAGTGCCTGAAACTTCAAGCCAGTACTTTTCCTCACCAATAAAAACACAAAACAGGCACCATAGAGGTATACAGGAATAAACTTCCACAACAGTCCAGGGTTCCACAAAATAATAAATTTAATACTTAAGTTTAACACTCAAATAACTCAAAACAAAATTAAATGCTTAACAAGATCACTGGGTCTTTCATCCTGTCTTAGGACTTCTTCAGACATCAATTTATATCCACATTTACTCATAATTTATACACTGAATCATGTTACTTAATTAAATACAATAACCCTATTACTGAAAGTGAGATCTCAATTTCCCCTAAAAGGAGCTGCTGCATTATATTATATCCTACTTAAAACAATCTATTACATTACATTGGAGTCTCATACCCTATTCCTATATATACAAATATCATAAACCTTTTTAATGTCACATAAAAATGAACATACAAATAATCTAGTGTTCCTTAACTATCAGATACTTAAAATTATATATTATAATTCAATAGAAGAAATTAAAAACTAATATATATAATGCCCTTTAGTGTTCAGTCCTACCAAAAACTAAACACTACTAAAACTTTCTATAAAAACTGTTGTATAAAATGTTACTAACATATTTATAGTAATCAAGGACTAATATATACTGCCCTCTAATGTTCAATCCTATAAGACTAAACAATACTAAATCTTTCTATAAAAATATAAAATAAAATAAAATATATTTACATAAATATATTTATAAAAAAATCCACACGTGTTTTAAAGACCTATGTTTTAAAACCGGAACAATCTAGCAGAACAAGGTTTGCTAGATTGCAACAAATCATTTTTAAACATAGATTTTATTGCTATTTTAAGCGTTTTGTATATATATATATATATATATATATATATATATATATATATATATATATATATATTATAATTTTAAGGATAACATGTGGATTTTTACAACTATAATTGTAAGAAACATTTTTTTTTGGAGAGATGGGCATTGCTGTCGAGTAACCCTGAGATTTTGGGAGAAGTAGGTCCTTCACCTACATTTGTATATAAAACATCCTTTAATTTTAAACAACTTTTACAGGGGGGAGGATCATAGACATTTTAGGTCTAGTAACTGTGACTGTCTGATCAATTATTATATAGCGTTAATCATCCCCAAGGGTTGTTGATAAATGGTTTTGGATAAATTCTTACTACTTTAATTTTAATTTCCAATAATGCTGTTGTCTTCAATACACTGTAGAAGTCTTCCAAAGTTGGTATTGTGTTTGCATTCCATCTTCTTGTTATACACTTCCTTGAAATTGCAAGTATAGTCCATACTAGATACATGTTTGACCTATTCAAATGAGGACATTCGTTCACATTTAATAATACAAGAGCTTTAGTTAAATAAAATGATTCATTAAATAAAGCTTGTAGAAAGTTTAATACCATTCCAAAATGGCTTACTTTTAACACAATCAAAGAAAATGTAGTTGCAATCAGCATTGTGTACTTGCTCACATCTCCAACATATTCCTTTTATGGAAGAACAAATTTTATTGATTCTGTCTGGGGTTAATTTAATTTAATTTCCAATTAAAAAAACTTTCCAGTATTGTGTAAAGGATGTATATTTTATCGATAATAAGATATTTGTTTTAATATCTTCAGTTAACTGTATTGTGTCCTTTTGTTATATATTTCCAGTATGAGGATGTAGGTGTTGTTTTATAGTTTATCAATATTTTGTAAATGTTTTAAATACTGTTTTATGTCAAAGTCATTATCTATGATTTCATATATGTATTTCGTAAATGTAGGTATTTCTTTAAATAAAGAATTGTTAATTATTCTATTTAAATCTTGTGAATATGACAGAATACGCTGTAAAGATAGCCAGTCCTGTTGTGGAATTTTGTATATTGTTTTTATTACTTGCATATCTAAAACTTTTAGTTCTTTGATACATTGGAGCCAACAAACAAATCCTTTCTGTTCCCAGGAATTAATAATTTCTCTATATATTTTATGTGGAAAGTTGTTTGTGACTATGGTGTTAAAAGATCAAACAAGATTTTTAAATCTACATTTGCATTAATAATTTTCCTAAATGAGTCAATGTAATAATTAATCATAGGAGTTTTAGTGGGTTTAGTTATGTTATATTGCATACTAATACATAATATGTGCCATGGCGAATTGTTTTTATCTGTTTGAAATTTTTTTTGTAACTCAAATTCATTTATTGATATTACAGCTAGTAATTCTTTCCAATTTGCAGAGTAATTTGGACTTATCCAATCTGAGATTGTTTTAGATATTGATGCATTTATATATGTTTCTATATCAGAAAAGTTTAATCCTCCCTGTTTTCATGGTCTGATATGATGTATTAAAGCTACTCTGTTTCTTTTGGGAAACCATAAAAATGTTATTAGGCATGAATTTATTTATTTAAGTATATTCCTTTCTGGTAACAGTTGTATTGCCAAGGCTATATATAGGATCTTGGGTAATAAAACCATTTTTATTAACTGTAGTCTATTTTCAAATGTTAATATTATTTTGTTCCATTTTCCACATAGATTTTAATTGTGTTGATGATATTATTGTAGTTTTTTGAGGCTAATTCATTATTATCCTTGCATAACTCAATTCTTAGATATTTTAAGGTAGACTCTTGTTTCCCTATGATGTGATCCCCCTTAGTCTGTAGTTCTTTTTTTATTTAAAAATAAAAATGTTGATTCTGGTTTATTGAAATGCAGTCCTGAAGTCATGTAAAATTTGTCAATTAATATATCTAATTCTTCTAATGTCTCTTTTGTATTAGATAATGTTAGTAATATGTCATCAGCAAATAGCATTACTTTAGAATTATATTGTTCATAAACATCTATTCCTTTGATTTTTATATTGTTACAAATTGAATCTGCCAATATTTCAATAGCCAGAGCAAATAGAATCGGTGACATGGGACATCCTTGTTTAGTGCCTTTTGTTATATGTATAGATTTAGAGGTAAAAGGACCTAACTTGACATATGCTAAATTAATTTGGATATACATTCTTTAGGAGATAAACAAAGGATGCAGGAAATTCAAATAGCATTAGGATTTTGAATAAATAGTCCCAATTTAGGGAATCAAAGGCTTTCTCTATATCTAAGCCAATTATGAGTGTTTCTTTATTTTCTTTATTAACATAATCTATAAGAGAAAGTATCCTTTTAATATTGTCATGTGTGTGTCTATGATATATAAATCCAGTTTGATCATTATTTATTGTTGTGGATAGTGGTGTTTTCATTCTGTTAGTTAATATTGTCATAAATATCTTATAGTCATAATTTAATAATGTTATAGGTCTATATGAGGTACAGAGGTTTGGGGATTTGTTTTCCTTTAGGATTGGTGTGATTAAGGAATATCTCCAAGAGGGTGGTATTAAAACTTGTGACTGAATTTCTAATAGAGTTTTATGGAAGAGGGATAGTATCTTTGAAGGAAAAAGTTTATATATTTCCATAATTATACCATCTATATCTGAAGCTTTATTATTTTTACCCACTTTTATTGTCTTTGTAATTTCTTTGTAGGATGTGGGTGCTTGCAGATCTTGTTTTAATTTTCTGGGATTTTTTTTATATTAGAACATTTTTAATCTAGATTTAATTGATCAATATGTATATTTTCTTTTCAGAAATGTTCCATATAGTGATTTCTATAAGCATCAAGAATGTCACCTATATCCCAGACATTTTTCCATTTCTTTTCATGGAAGATGCTTTTAATGTTATTAACTTTTGATTGTATTTTGATTCTTGTGGATAAATTATGTAGATATTTGGGAGAAGTGGCCAAGGTATTAATTTTTACTTTTCTAAAGCTAAACTAGTTTTATGTGTTAGAATTTTGTTGTATTTATTGTTTAATACTTCTACTTTCTTTTTCATCTCCAAATGATTTTTATTTTTTTCAGCTTTTAGTGACAAAAGTTTGGATTGTCGATCTAATAATTCAGAATCCCATTCTCTGATTTTTCTATACTAAGGGTTTTACCAAATATGTAAGCTTTTAATGGTTCCCATATCATTATTTTATTTATCTCTGTGGTGTAATTAATATCTTAGAAGAACTGTAATTCAGATAATAACCAGGGTTTGAACTCTTTAATTTTAGTTATATATGCTGAGATTCTGGAGTTAAAGATTAATGGTTTGTACCCATTTTGAAGTTTTAGTATCAATGAATTGTGGTCTGAAAAGGGTCAGGAAGTGATTGAGAAATTAATGATTTTAGAGTGTAAGTCATGGACAGCAAATATTTTATCTATTCTAGTTTGGGTACCAAATCTGTGATCTTGATGGGAAAACAACAAAAATTTATTTTCTTTAAATCTGAAAGTATCTACAAGATGAAATGATTCTACCCACTTGTTTAAAGCTTTTGATACAGCAGATGTACACAGCAGTCTTTTATTTGTAGTTTCAGAAATATGAAATATACAGTTAAAAATCTCCTCCTAATATTAAGTTGCCTTTATAATTATTGGAAATGAAATCCAAGTGTTTTTTAACAGTTCCTGTTCCAATGCCTGGGAACCAGTATTGATTGGCTAAGGTCCATATTCTGTTATTATATTTAACTATTACTAATGCCATAAGGCCTTCTTTATCTTCATACTTATAAATGATTTCTGGGTTAATCGCATTTTTTTCCATAAAATTGTTACCCCTTTTGTCTTTGTCTTATAAGTGGATTGTGCCAATATCATATATTCCTAGGATTCCATTTGTAATTGTAATTTGTTTTGAAATGAGTTTTTTGAAGGAAGACAATTTGTGCTTTGTTCAGTTTTAAATATTTCAGTAGATTTGATCTCTTGCTAGGATTGTTTAAGCCATTGGTATTTAAAGATAATAAAGTTAAATCCATCTTAGGTTATTTAAACTGTGTATTTTTTGTTTTATTGTGACTATTAAACATTTTCCTCTGATAACTATAAAGTATATGTTTGAGCTTTTAAAGGAAATTATCAGTTTTATACTTTGAGTGCTTACCAATGAAGTAATGTTTTGGTCAGGCATACTAAAAATATTTCTGTGAAATAACAAATTTAAATTAATAAAAATTAACAAAACTAAGATCCGCACTAGCCATGGAATGAAAATCATTCCTAATCTGATGGATAAACGTAAGTCCATTAAATTATCACTGATACCTTGACAATCCAGGACATCTGAGCTCCATAAATTGAATTATCATATGGAGAATATTTGTAATAGGAATAAGGAATATTTATATTATTTTGAACAGATATAGTACTATTATAGATTAGACAGAATTCTAATACAATATAAATGTCTACTTATTGTATAAGTAATTAATATTTACATGAAAGATAGATGACAATCAGTTCAATCATAGTAAAGTAGGATGTATGATATATAAAACCTCAGTAAAAGATTATTATTTAACATATTCACCCTTACTGAAGAAGCCTCTCAAAACGTATTACTTAATATAAATAGATGTTAATAATATTTATACCTAATGTTTATAATATAATGTATTTTACTGGATATATCAGAAGTTATATTTCATTGTTTGCCAGCATTTAAGTAATCAATTTGTTTGTTGCTAACTTACTTAAAGCATCAAGTTTGTTTTATGTGAACACTGATGAAAGTTAATGCATTTTAATTATTAGTGCATCTCTCTCTCTTCCCATTTCCTACACATAAGGATTTTCATATCTCTCATTTCTTATTACAAAATGAGTGAAATTATAGGTTAAAACAAAAAAAGTCACTTATTGTGATTGATTACAAATTCTTTTTCCATATTTATAAATTGCCATTTTATGGCATATACTGAAAGTTTTTAGATTTAAATGGCAACATTCTATTTTGTATAATCAGCAAAGGTTAAACTGAGTGATTATTGTCAATTTAATATTATTTGTTCAGAATGTGATTGTTACATTCTATGACATTCCTAGTTCAGGCTTCTATTGTTTCCTTGAACAAGTTTGTCAGTTTGATGTCATGTATAAAGCATTAGTAACCTTGCTAACAGCTTAAGTATTATGTGTAGTCAAGATGGGTTACAAAACCACAATTCAAGTTAAAGCAATTATATGACTTGTTATGCACATTTACTTATATGAGAAAATCATCATGCTTCTCCTTGTTGTTCAATATAGTGTATGTCATTTATGATAAGTTAAAACAGTAGTGTTATTATACACAAGCCCATGTTATTAAACTGAGTGTCTATTGTCAATTTAATACTATTTGTTCATAATATGATTGTTACATTCTGTGGCATTTCAAGTCCAGGCTTCTATTATTTTACTTGAACAACTTTGTCAGTTTGATGTCATGTATAAAGCATTAGTTACCTTGGTATCTGTTTAAGTATTATATATGACACAAGCCGATGAAAGAACACAAAACTGAAAACTGGTTGCAGGAAGGAAGGCACCAAACACAAAACATAAAAACAAGCAGTTTAATCCAAAATTAAGCGCTTTTCATCACAGTAAATACAGTGACTTCTTCAGATAAAAACAGCATTGAGAGCAAGCCCTTAAGTAGTCGGTGAGCAGTAGTTAATTAGTTAGGTAATTAACCAGTATTAGTTAATCAGTTCATTTCATTCTTCTTGACAACAAATTGAAAACTAGTATTCATAGAAACTACAGTTTCTAAAGGCTACAAAAGTGTCACAAACACATTTAGACACACCCACATGCAAAACTCAAACCCTAACCCTACAGAAGAAACAATACTAAATGTTCTTATATACCATAAATTACCTACAAAGGTTTTTGTACTTTATAAGTACCAAATATCTAAAATACTAAAATGACATGGTAAACCCATGTTCGTTCCTACTATTGTTGATTTTTAAGATCTTATGTACAATTGATACATACTTTACATGAATTCTATACGTAAAACCCTATCTAGTAAAGCTTTTTAATTTCAGAATACATACAATAGAACATCTTTCATTTAGACCTGGATACTGTCCTGCATTGGTGTTCAACTGCCATATTAATTCTAAACATTCTAACTCCAGTGAAACTGGATTCCCCATGTTATCAGGTATAATTTGGTCTATTGCCTTGAACAAAAACCTGTGATCCATGTATTCACGGATATGTTTAGCTAGGGCACTGTCTTCGCTCAATTTGCCAATGTGGTATAGATGTTTATATATTCTTTCCTGCAATTTCCTATCTGCTTTCCCTATATAGAATGCGGGACACATTTGGCATTGGGCTAGGTTTATGACCCCTTTAGACTGGCAGTTTAATCTAAATCTGGTAGTGTATTGAGTGCCTTTGATCTTAAACTTCTGACCCACATCCATATGTTTACAGTACTTACACATACCACATTTATATATCCCACATCTATTGACTAGTGTATTAGAGTTTCTTTCAACTAGATTTTTTAAATTGGCTCCTCTTTTGAAGGTAATTCTAGGTGTGTGAGCCACTTTCTTACTTATAAAGGTGTCTGACCATAGTAGGTCCCAGTTCTTCCTGATGATCCCACATAAGTCAAGAGCATCTACACTGAATGAAATAATGAAATTATTCAAATTACTAAAATTCTGGAGTACATTACTGTCGGTGTTTCCTTCAATATGTATACCTATAGTATCAGTGGGTGTATCAATTCAGTTTTGAGTTAAAATAGGTTTGTACACTCCGTTCGTACACTTGTGAATCACTTCTTCAATAAGCAGATTCAACATCTGTATAGGGTAACCCCTCCTAGTGAACAACTCCTTCAAGTTGTTACATTCTAAGTAGAAGTCTCTATCTAGGGAGGTCATCCTAGCTGCCCTGACCAACTGTCCTTTTACTACTGACTTCTTCTGGTGGTAGGGGTGACAGCTAGAAAAGTGCAAGAAACTATTAGAATAAGTTTCTTTTCTATATATACGTGCATTGTAGCATTCACTGGTTGTATCTTTACAAATCAAAACATCCAAGTATGATATGGAATTTGCACCAAATTGTGAGGTAAACTGCAAAAAAGTCAGTTGTCTCTTTAAAGTAACTGACAATTGCATTAGCTGTGTCATTGTCACCCCTTATCACCATGTCATCCAAGAATCTAGTGTAGTAGTGTACCTTGTCTTGGACCGAGTTGTTCTGTAGGACAAATTCGTGTTCCCAGTCAGTCATTACTAAATTGGTGAAACTGGTACCACATGGGGACCCCATGGCTATCCCTGATAGTTGTAAAAACAATCTTTTGTCAAAGATTACATAGTTATTGGACAAAATAATGTCCAATAGTTCACTAAGCAAACTTATTGTATCATTAGGTTCGCCCTTGATTCTCAGAATGTGGTTAATTCTCTCTATGCCTTCCATGTGTGGGATGGATGTATACAAGTCCTTAACATCTACTGTTAAAAAATTGTAACTATTATTATATTGTAAATTATTTAGACAATGTAGGAACGACCAAGAGTCCTTGCAAATTTGTTTCTCACTAGTTACATATTTTTGTAGCACAGAATCGACATATTTTGCACATGCATACGTTATGCTGTTTCTAGCGTCAACTAGTGGTCGCAAAGGAGGGTTGGTTGTATCTTTGTGCATTTTAGGTACCCCAAAGATATTAGGTATTCTGGGCACTGGCATAGATAAATAGATGAATAGATTAATATCTATTCTGCTTTCAATGAACAATTCGTATATAAAAGATTTAATGTGACTGTAAGCTGTATTTAACTCTTTTCTATAAACTTCTTTATAAGCATCTGTGTTGAGTATTTGTAACATTCTAGTACTATAGTCACTGATGTTCATCATAACCAGTCCCCCTCCCTTGTCAGGTTTCATTATTCTCAAACCGGCCATTTGAAATTCATCTAATAATTGCCTCTCTCTTACAGTAATATTTCTTACAAAATTCCTGTTGGTTTTATTTTTCATCAATTCATTTCTGAAGTCCAACTCACAAATTTGCTCGAACAGGTCTAAGATTGGGTGCAAGGGTGGATTGAATGTACTAGGAATGTGAAACTCATCTTTTCTGGTAGTATTTTCACCTAAGATGAGATTTAGGTTAAGTTTACGCACAAACAGTTTTAGGTCTATAAGTGAAGAGGCAAGGTTTGCTCGATAATATGGCACAAAATTCAACCCTTTAGCAAATAGCTCCACTAAGGCTCCATCTATAGTCAGGCCAGAGAAATTGTAGATAATAAAGTCATTGTCTTTGTTGTAAAGCAATTTACAAAAACTGCTACCTGCATCAACGTTCACTTCCTCATTCTGTTCGCCTTCTTGTTCTTCCTCTGATTCTGGTAGTGTGCTGGTTGCTGGGGCTTGCGGTTTAGTGAATGGTTCTGAAAATTTTCACCTTGGCCATTGTGTGAGCTGTCATTATTAGAGGTGTTGTAGTATGATTTTTTTTGCTGGTGGATCGTTTCACTCCTACGAGGTACAGTCTGTACTGCCACCTCTTTGTCATGAAAATCAAGGTTGTCAACCTCCTCATTCATAGTAAGCACACTCCTGCTACTCTCTTGGCCTGTAGGGTTCCACTGTTGAGATGTGGGTGGTTTCAGGTACGCTGATTTGTTGTTATACGCTGCCCAGTCTCTGTTCAACTTTTTTATTTTGATAGACTTTGATTTGTTAATGAACTGCTCTATACTAGAGAAAGTCCTGTTGTAGTCATATTGGTATCTTTGAAAATCGTTACTGGCTCTAATAGCTGCATCAAGGTCAGTAGATTCTTCCATCAACTTGTCAATGGATTGTTGATGATGTTTACACATGACCTGCAATAGTTCAATCCCTTGTCAGTTAAAGAGCTTGATGAGCTCTTGGTGAAACGCTGACCCCTCCTCCAGACCAGTGGAATACTAAACGCTGACCCCTCCTCCAGACCAATGGGATACTGCCACCTTCTCAGCCCCTTAGGGACAATATTCTCACTTATGCATTGGTGGAAATAGCTAATTTCCAACTGTAACTTTTTATGTTTAAGCATACATGAGTCCAGTTTCTGCAGGTTGGAAACTATATTTTTTGTACTTGATGTTCCTCCAGCCGGTAACTCCTGTTCACTTTCCTTTGAGAACAAATTTAAAGGTTCATTGAGCCATGTACATGCATCTGGAGAACCAATAAGCCCCGAGGAACCATTTCCAACCAGAGAATTATTATTAACAGTTTGAATTTGTGCAGTTTGGTTCCTGCCAGGATGCTGAGGTAAACAAACGTTGTCAGCAGGCAGAATACTGACATTATTAATGCCAGAAGTAGATGGTATAATATTGGTAACAACATTAGTTGAGTTACCTTGTGTTGATGTAGTATTAGGGCAAGGGTTGGACAAGTGGTTCACCTTGTCCATAAGGTCCTCTATCCGTTGGGTCAATAGACTGATAAGCAAGATTAGATTGCCATTGTCATTGCTATTTTCCTGTGATGACTGCGTGCTGGTGATAACAGCTCCTTCCACATCCATGATCCACAAACAAAAGACACAACCGATGAAAGAACACAAAACTGAAAACTGGTTGCAGGAAGGAAGGCACCAAACACAAAATGTAAGAACAAGCAGTTTAATCCAAAATGAAGCACTTTTCGTCACAGCAAATACTGTGACTTCTTCAGATAAAAACAACATTGAGAGCATGCCCTTAAGTAGACAATGAGCAGTCGTTAATTAGTTAGGTAATTAACCAATATTAGTTAATCAGTTAATTTCATTCTTCTTGACAACAAATTGAAAACTAGTACTCATAGAAACTGCAGTTTCTAAAGACTACAAAAGTGTAACAAACACATTTAGACACACCCACATGCAAAACTCAAACCGTAACCCTACAGAAGAAACAATACTAAATGTTCTTATATACCATAAATTACCTGCAAAGGTTTTTGTACTTTATAAGTACCAAATATCTAAAATACTAAAATGACATGGTAAACCCATGTTCGTTCCTACTGTTGATTTTTATGATCTTATGTACAATTGATACATACTTTACATGAATTCTATACATAAAACCCTATCTAGTAAGGCTTTTTAATTTCAGAATACATACAGTAGAACATCTTTCATTTAGACCTGGATACTGCACTGTATTGGTGTTCAACTGCCATATTAATTCTAAACATTCTAACTCCAGTGAAACTGGACCCCCCCCCATGTTATTGGGTACAATTTGGTCTGTTGCCACATCCCTTGTCTATAACCTTATTCAGAAACTTAAACCCACCACTCTTTCTGCAGACCTACTACCTGCAGAATACCTGCAAAAAGCAGCAAAAACCATAGCCTACCCCATATCCATCCTCATTAATATAACTATTTCGGAAGGAACCATCCCATCAATCTGGAAAGTTTCTCACATTATCCCCCTGCATAAAGGTGGTAATTCCAAAGAGTTTTCCAACTACAGGCCCATAGCCATATTATCCCCTTTAGCAAAAGTAATGGAGAAATGCATTCATAAACAACTTTTAAGCCACCTACTTGAAAATAATTTATTAGCCACCTGCCAACATGGCTTCAGACCATTTCATAGCACCACCTCTGCTCTCTTATGTTTTACTGACTGCATTAATAGAAATCATAATAATGACACTCTATCCTCAGCCCTCTTTATTGATTTGTCAAAAGCCTTTGATATGGTTAACCACCACCTCCTCATAAACACACTTAAAAACCTGTCATTGGATGCTCTTGCCATACAGTGGTTCCAATCCTACTTAAATAACAGGCAACAGGCTGTACTATGGGCAAATACCTTATCTTCCCGCCTCCCAGTTGCCATAGGTGTCCCTCAAGGCTCAATATTGGGTCCTCTCCTCTTCTCCATCTTCACAAATTACCTCCATTCTGTAATTCCTCAAGCTACCTGTATCCAATATGCAGATGACTCCACACTTATATGCTCAGCCACTTCCTCATCAGAACTTCAGTCCCTAACCCATAACACCATTAGCATAGTTGAAAATTGGCTTCTACACCAAAGTCTTATCTTGAACCCTAAAAAAACAAAAATGCGACTATTCACTCCTACCCATAGAGCCTCCCCACTTAACTTTACTGTTACTTCTAGCAATGGAACAATAATATCTCCTGATCCTACTACAAAACTACTTGGGGTACTTATTGATAATAACCTCACCTTTGAGCCTCACATTAATAACACTATAAAAACAGTGAACAAAAAATTAGGTTCCCACTACAGGATCAAAACCTTTCTGACACCACTAGCCAAGACAACTAAAGCCCGTACCCACCTTATTTCCACCCTACTATATGCCTCACCTATCTATACTAAATTATATAAAAGCAACCTGAATAAACTGTCTACCTTCTACAACAATATTGCCAGATTTGCAGCTGGGTCCTCCTATAGGACCCATCATTGTATCAATCTGAATCAACTAGGCTGGTTAGAATTGCCAAATCTAATACTTTTCAACCAACTAACAATAGTTCATAAGATTTTGTATCAACCTACAAATACACCAATACTCAATACCGTAATCATCCCCCTATAATAATCTCAAAACCCTACGCTCATCTAACAAATTACTAGTACAAATAGCTAAATCCAGTAATTCAGCTGGTGATGCATTGTTCCCTAATACAGTGGGTAAAACCTGGAACAGCCTCCATAATAACCTAATCTCCCTAGCCTCAGCTAACCTATTTAAAAGCAAACTAAAACCCTACCTTAAATCACACTGGTTATGCCCCTGTCAACCCAGACTAACTACCAAACCCTTGCCTAGACACCTATCTTCTCATGAGTATAATCTTGTGTCTTCTCTATTGATAATAAAGTTAATGTGACTATACAGCGGACTAATGTCCTGCACATATTTTGAATGATCTCTAATGATAATAAAGTTAATGTGACTATACAGCAGACTAATGTCCTGTACATATTTTGAATGATCTCTATTGATATTAAAGTTAATGTGACTATACAGCGGACTAATGTCCTGTACATATTTTGAATGATCTCTATTGATATTAAAGTTAATGTGACTATACAGCAGACTAATGTCCTGTACATATTTTGAATGATCTCTATTGATAATAAAGTTAATGTGACTATACAGCAGACTAATGTCCTGTACATATTTTGAATGATCTCTACTGATAATAAAGTTAATGTGACTATACTGCAGACTAATGTCCTGTACATATTTTGAATGATCTCTAATGATAATAAAGTTAATGTGACTATACTGCAGACTAATGTCCTGTACATATTTTGAATGATCTCTATTGATAATAAAGTTAATGTGACTATACTGCAGACTAATGTCCGGTACATACTTTGAATGATCTCTATTGATAATAAAGTTAATGTGACTATACAGCGGACTAATGTCCTGTACATATTTTGAATGATCTCTATTGATAATAAAGTTAATGTGACTATACAGCGGACTAATGTCCTGTACATATTTTGAATGATCTCTAATGATAATAAAGTTAATGTGACTATACTGCAGACTAATGTCCTGTACATATTTTGAATGATCTCTATTGATAATAAAGTTAATGTGACTATACTGCAGACTAATGTCCGGTACATACTTTGAATGATCTCTATTGATAATAAAGTTAATGTGACTATACAGCGGACTAATGTCCTGTACATATTTTGAATGATCTCTATTGATAATAAAGTTAATGTGACTATACAGCGGACTAATGTCCTGTACATATTTTGAATGATCTCTATTGATATTAAAGTTAATGTGACTATACAGCGGACTAATGTCCTGTACATATTTTGAATGATCTCTATTGATATTAAAGTTAATGTGACTATACTGCAGACTAATGTCCTGTACATATTTTGAATGATCTCTATTGATAATAAAGTTAATGTGACTATACAGCGGACTAATGTCCTGTACATATTTTGAATGATCTCTATTAATAATAAAGTTAATGTGACTATACAGCGGACTAATGTCCTGTACATATTTTGAATGATCTCTAATGATAATAAAGTTAATGTGACTATACAGCGGACTAATGTCCTGTACATATTTTGAATGATCTCTATTGATAATAAAGTTAATGTGACTATACAGCAGACTAATGTCCTGTACATATTTTGAATGATCTCTATTGATAATAAAGTTAATGTGACTATACTGCAGACTAATGTCCTGTACATATTTTGAATGATCTCTATTGATAATAAAGTTAATGTGACTATACTGCAGACTAATGTCCTGTACATATTTTGAATGATCTCTATTGATATTAAAGTTAATGTGACTATACAGCGGACTAATGTCCTGTACATATTTTGAATGATCTCTATTGATAATAAAGTTAATGTGACTATACAGTGGACTAATGTCCTGTACATATTTTGAATGATCTCTATTGATAATAAAGTTAATGTGACTATACAGCGGACTAATGTCCTGTACATATTTTGAATGATCTCTATTGATAATAAAGTTAATGTGACTATACAGCGGACTAATGTCCTGTACATATTTTGAATGATCTCTATTGATAATAAAGTTAATGTGACTATACATCGGACTAATGTCCTGTACATATGTTGAATGGTTATCCATAGCCATCTTACACTAGGACTTCTGGTGAGACTTTACAGAATAAGAGTGTCCTTGTACATACTTTGTATGAATATCCATTGCTGTTACACACTTGCATTTTTGTGTGACATTTGTGTGTGTGACTTTATAATTAATAGTGTCTTTGACATATTTTATCAGGAATATCCAAAACTGTTTGCACTTGGATTTTTCATATGCAAATGCTAAATCCTATGAAATGTATTGTATGCCTAAGCTTTGTAATGTACCAATGCCTTTGTACATACCATTGTGTTCATAAACATTTTGATGTAAATGGAGCTTTTCTCCCTGGGTCTCCACTGAAAATGGACATGTATCCAGTTGGACTAGCCCGGTCAACAAATGTAAAATAAAAAAAAAATATATATATATATATATATATATATGTGTGTGTGTGTGTGTGTGTGTGTGTGTGTGTGTATATATATATATATATATATATATATATATATATATATATATATATATATATATATGGTTTCACTTCATATCATCGAAATTTCATTTCATCGACATTCAAATCATCGAAAACTCATTTCGTCAAAAACTCCTATCATCGAATCTCAAATCATTGAAAACTATAAAACAACTAGAAATAACATCCCAGACACTGTTTACTACGTTTATGCAGGGGCAAGCCCCCCTGCACCCCCCATATGGGGGGCTCCGCCCCCACACACACCCGTACTTAAATATACCAACTCCAAGGTCGCACTACAGTGGGGGTTAGGAAATTACCTTTTTCCCCCACTGTAGTGTGACCTTGGAGTTGGTATATTAAATTACGGAGGGTGTGGGGGGTGCAGGGGGGCTTGTCCCCCTGCCGAAATGTAGTAAAAACTTTGTGGAATTTTATTTCTAGTTGCTTTATAGTTTTTAATGATTTGAGATTCGATGAAATGAGTTTTCAATGAAATTAGTTTTCGACAATTTGGTCTCGGTGATTTGAATTTCGATGAAATGAAATTTCGATGATATGAAGTGGAACCATATATATATCTTTTTTTTAAACCAAAAACTTCATTGCCGAGAATCATCTTAGAGGCTCCTCAGAGCCTCTAAACATTATCGTCACTCTGTCTATGATACCATAGCAATTTGGGAGCGCCTGTTTCCGTTAGTGTGTCTGTGTACTGCATACCAGAGGCTCACGATGCACCTGAAGCAATGCTTCACTTCACTGCAACTTCAAGCCTAAATTCCCTCCCTTTCTGCAAGGCAGCAGCCAGGAAAAGTATGGAGAGCAAACAGATAAAAAAAAAAAACAACAAGCCACCACATCAAGAGATAACACATTCTTCCAGCCTTCCCACCTCTCACTCAGCAGATGTATAAACAAACTATTCTCTTCCAAAATATCCCAAATCACAGTTTTATCCACCCCCTTCCCTTGGATCCAGGCCAAAACACCAAATGTCTCTTCCTAGTACACGAGCATCAGTAAACTTCAATCACAAGCCTGCCACCCACAGCTTCCCAGAGACAGAAATGGCAACATACAACAGCTGCCAGGCACATCTGCATCCACACACACCATGTCAGGCTTAATCAAACAGCATTTGAAGCTATGATACCTGCCATAATTGATATTAACTATGTTTATACAAAATAATAATGACATTTATACTAGCTGCCAGAAAAGGCTGCATCTATGCACACCATATCAAGATTGATAAAACAGCACTTGAGGCTATGATACCTGCCATAATTGATATTAGCTATATTTAGACAGAATAATGATGACATTTGTACTAAGAGCTTGCTACTGTTATTTAACCAGGATATACATGACATTTCTAAATCATACTTTAACTGAAGAAGGCATTAGTCTCCATAACAGCATTTTTTTTCAAAACACTTTACTGTTACTGCTATTATATATGATAATTTGTTACATTTACGTCTGAACTCTGATGAATGGTACCTTGTTGAATTAATTAATTACTTAAATTATTATAAGTAAAATCAATGAAAAATGAACAAGATAAATATTTATTGAGTTTAAGTAGGGGCATAGAAACTTCATTGTTTGTATTATATGTTGCATTGTTTGGCTTATATATAATGTAAATAGTAACCCATCTTGACCTACCTTTGTCTGTTAAGAATTATTGGACTCTGAACATTCTGAATAAATCATTACTGTTTCTCAGTTGTTTAAGAAACCCTCTTTTTTAAGATAAAAATAGATGACAAGTGATGTACCATATCAGTTGATACTTTGAGAGATGTAGTTGTAAGAGTTATTTTTTTGGACAGCTATCTTGGAATCAGTTTTTTGTTTCTTCTTTCTAGCATCAGTCCAATGATTTGTTTCTTTTATTCTTTTAAGAGTAGGGACCATCCATTCCATTTCTTCTGGGATAGACACTATGTTGTTGTTTTAATGAATATAGTAGCTTTTTCTAAGTCATTAAAGGTTCTCATGTATTTTTATCTTGGCTGGAAAGGCCAGCTGTGCTTTAATGTTGTTTTGTTTCAACAGTTTTATTATTGGCCAGACTTTTTTCCTTTGTTCTAGTATTCTGTAAGAATAATCATTGTCAAACCTTATCAGGCTTTGATTGTATTTTAAGGGTGATTTTCTCCAACCAGATTTTAATATTAGTTCCTTGTCCAGAAATGAAAGAAATCTTATAACTATGGATCTAGGTGGAGTATTTGCTGAGTTAGAAGCAGGTTTCCTCAGTGCTCTTTGCGCCCTTTCAATTCCAAATGAAAGTCCCTCTTTCAAGTCTAAAAATTCAGGAATCCAGGCTAAGAATGAAATGTCTTCTCCTTCTGTGTTTTTAGGCAGACCAAAGATCCTTGTGTTGTTTCTCCTTTCCCTGTTTTCTAAGTCATCTATTTTGTTAAGCAGCCATGTATTCTGTTTAAGCAGAAATTATTTTTTGAGTCTCCCTTCAATGTAATTTAGAGAAGTTTCTATATTTGTTATTTTTGTATGGTGTTGCTGTAATAGTTCCTTAAGAGTATCAGTTTGTTTTTGAGAATTTAGTTTGAGGTTTTCTAAATCATTTTTAAAGCCATCCATCTTCAAAGATAGTTCCTGTAAGGTAGATGTCATCAATTGCATTTATTTTTTCAAAGCTGCATCTGGATGAGAATTCCTTGAGTTGTTCATATTCAGTGACTCAATATATCTCCAAGTTACTTGACAGGGAAATTTTTGTATATCTCCATCAAAATTTATATTTATGTAGTTTAGCAGTTTATCTATAGATTTCTGATGTTTTAAACTTGAAAATAATAAAATTTTCCTATATTATACTAGTTTATGGCGATCTCAAAATTCACTGTCTCAGTTGGCCATCTAGGCTCCGCCCTCTTAAATTGGTTTTCATGGCCCTGAATATGTGTATTTATATGAAGGGGTGTGTCTTTTGTAATTTGATTCTGAATAAGTGCAGCTCAATGGATGAAAGCACTTCATTCTGTTTCAGATAATGTAAAAACACAGCTCCACACAGACCAACAACTCCAAGAAAAGCAAGGGAGCCGAGTCCAGATTTCACACACAATATTTATTAAGTACTTTTGTCTCCGCAATGGAAACTTCTTCAGAACTTATCTGTTTCTGATAAGTTGTCCATAAAAACATGTTTTTTATCAAATGTCTTAATGAGTGTGGAGTCCATTGGCCCGGTGTGATTTTTAAAGTATACAATTGTTTAGGTTTTGATAGAACTGAGCACTAGTGGGCATTATATACTAGTTTTTAATTTGAATTATATTATTTTAAGTATTTGATAGTTAAGGAACACTGAGGTGGCCACGATCGTGCAGCGTTTAGCGTTGCCGCCTCACAGCAAGAGGTTCTCCGGTTCGATCCTCAGCTGGGGTGCCTTCTGTGCAGAGTCTGCATGTACTCCCTGTGGTTGCGTGCGTTTCCTCCGGGTGCTCTGGTTTCTTCCCACATCCCAAAGACATGCTGTAGGTGGATTGGACACTCTAAATTAACCCTAGGAGTGAGTGAGTGCGTGTATGTGCCTTCTGTGGAAGGTTGGGGGCAGGGCTGGCAAATCGACACCGTAAAACTCCACTGTCAATCATGAGCAGACAGGTGATCTACTGTGGCAATCCCTAACTGGGAAAAGCCAGAAGAAGAAGATAGTTAAGGAACACTAGATTATTTGTATGTTCTTTTTTATCTGACATTAAAAAGGTTTATGATATTTGTATAGATAGAAATAGGGTATGAGACTCTAATCTAATGTCATGGGTTGTTTTAAGTAGGCTGTAATATAATACAGCAGCTCCTTTTAGGGTAAATTGTGATCTCACTTTCAGTAATAGGATTATTGTTTTTAATTAATTAATTAACAGGATTCAGTGTATAAATTATGAGTAAATGTGGATGGAATTGATGTCTGAAGAAGTCCTAAGACAGGACAAAAAACATGGTGATCCTGTTAAGCATTTAATTTTGTTTTGAGTTGTTCGAGTGTTAAATTGAAGTATTAAATTTATTATTTTGCGGATCCCTGGACTGTTGTGGAAGATTATTCCTGTATACCTCTACTGTGCCTGTTTTGTGTTTTTTATTGATAAATACATATATTAGGCAAGCTGACAAATTGTAAAATTGTTTTTTTAATGAAGTTCATTATGAGAATTTGCAAAGACTTGTTAAGTAATACAGATAAGCATGTGCTGCTAGACAAGATCAAACCTCTTAACCTCTCAAAGCAAGAAATCTGGACAAAATCATAAGTACAAGTGGGACAAAGACACAAAAATAGGGACAGTTTTTAAACATTGCACTTACAATCTTAGAAAGTTGATAGAATAATAGGTTTTACATTAGCGTGAATTTTCTGAATGGTATGAAGTCTGAAACTCAAATGTCTTTCATTGTTTTTTTAACTTCAGTCTTTAATGAGTTTCCATTAATTTGCCAGAAAAAAACACATTGTTATGAAAAATGGACCAAAAATATAAGGTAAAAATCTGGACATTCTGAGAAAATATGTACAGTTGAGGGGTATGGACAAGATCCCTTTGAATTAATGTAATGCTCAACTGTTACGAAATCTGGAAAGGGCGAGGGACTGTTTTTTTAATATAAAAATGTAAAAACGTTGTACATTGATAAAACAAAATATATCCACTAATGTAGACAATACCTAGGATTCATAAAAGCTGTAACCTTCCAGGTAAGGTCATTATTTCAATAGTGGGAGAGCTGTTGAACTGTCAGCTGAAAGGAATATTAAATAAGGTTTCATTACACATTCAAACACAGATGGGATTTTAAATGCAGTTAAAGGTCTGGTTTGGCAGGATACATATTAGTGAGTGGTAGCTGATGTTAAAGCCTTATATATATCAGCATTTATCATAAGTGGGGTTAGGAAGCAATTGGTAAATTAATGAGAGATCATTTACCAATTTCATTGTTCTGTTTTTAGGGTAATGTTTGTTTCACAATTATCCTGTTTTTGAAAAGAAGGTGTATTTGCAACAAAGGGTACTGCTGTGAGGGTAACTTCTTCCCCCCAACTATTCATCAGTATATAAGGAGCATTTTCAAAAAAATATCAGGAACAAGCGCTACTACTTAAACATTATATCAATGATTTGATTTTTGTTTGCAAAGCTGATGTTAGGAAATCTGGGGAATTGTTTTGGATTTATTGGTCAATACCTATGGCTTGGAAGTCACTTAAGTTTGAAACAAAGAGAAAATTTATTTTTTCATGTAATGGAAATCAGATTACATTCTAAACCTGTAATAGTAAATATTTTTTTGCAGCCTCCACCACAGTTATTGAATTTTTCATCCTATAGCGAATTTTATAGGGCATTTAGGAATACTTCAAACATAAGCTATTTTAAGATTATGTTGAAATAAATTAAAGATAGGCTCAGTAACAGGTATTATTTGAAAATGTAATTGTCAAAGGCAGAAAGAAATATATGGGAAAATCAAGTAGCATTAAGCAAAGGAAAACAGCAGTATTACCATGAGAAGACACACTGTTTTTCTAACAAATTGTATAGCATTTCTGTAAGGGAGATCTGGTAGATCATTATTTCAAATGTGGAATTGCAGCAAATTATTCCTATATATATAATACACACACACACACACACACACACACACACACACACACGTGTATATATATATATATATATATATATATATATATATATATATATATGTATTAAAGAGGAAGGAATTTGAATTTTTTGAGTCACAGTGTATTATTGAACTCTGATTTTAGTGAAAAAAAGGTTCATTATGTTATAGCAAATGTAGAATCAATAGCAGGACTAAAGATTTGCATGGGGTAAAAATAAATGAGATGATACATTTTTCAAATCATTGCTTTAATTGCGAATATAATAGTGTTGTCTCTGTGGAATGCATTCAAAATATTTAAGATTCAGAACACAAAATATCAAACCTCTGAATCTTGAAGGAAAATAAAAAATATATAAAACTTTCCCCTGTACTTTCAGATGTGAGGAGGAGCTATATCCTTAACACCTGCAAATTATATATATATATTGTTTTCAGAGTTGGTATATATATATATATATATACCAACTCTGAGAATGCATAGCTTTGGGAAAAAGGCAAAACCCCAGTCCTCTGAAATAATGAAACTCAGCAAAAAACTGGCTAAATCTTCAATGTTTGACCATTGCAAATTCAACATTTTTTCTATCAGTGAAATGAATGACCATTTATATTATTTACTGCAATTGTGATGAAGTAAAATGGTATGTGGGATTGACAGAGGAAGATGAAAATAAGAATAATGCAACATTTAAGAAACATAAGGAACAAAAATATGAATAATTTTGTGGTAGTTTATTTTGTGGACTGTCAGAGGGGAGAGAAAATTATTTGTACAGCTTGTTGGCCAAGTGCATTTTAGCTAGGGGAGGTGACTGAGAGGCAAATTTGTTACCTTTAGTAGCAAAAATGGCTATTTTTAAGTACAAAAAATAATTTCAAAAATCTTAAATCATGAATTCTGTGCAACAGAGCTGAATTAAATTAAATTTATTTAAATTAAAAGTTTTATCTGTTTATTATTGATATGTCAAGTCTGCTTAGTTAATGGGTTCATAAGTATGTACTAGGTTAACAACCACTAGGGCCTTTTTGAGCCTAGCCATGCATTCTAAATCTCTGATGAGTTCTGGTAGCCTTGAGAAGTGTAAGCCGGGGCTTGTGAGATGAACCATTTAACAGCTGTTTGTGTCCATTGTAGACATAGGTACCAAACCATGGATAAATTTCCTGTTCACTGGTCTAGTGGTTAGGATTTGGTGCTCTTAATCCCATGGCCTGGGTTCAAGTACTGGTCAGGAAATTTCAATGGAATTTCAATATTTCAGTTTACACTTGATTTTGGTTAAGAAGGAACTCTGCCTCACATGGATGGGGAGTATGTTCCAGAGAAGTAGTTGTATCTGGGATATGTACATGTTTCTCCAACAGGTCCTATTTATATTACAGACAGGGTTGAAGTCTTTATAATGAGTAATTCTGGTGTTGTTTGTTTAGGGAATATGAAGGATGTCTATTAGATTGGGGTCTGATGATGCATTGTATGCTAGGCATTGATCTCCCCTCAACAGCCTGTAGGAGACAAAATACAGGGATAGGGCTTTGAGGCAGTCTGCATAGGACATGTTACTTATGCCCTGTATTCTTTTAGTGGGGAACCTGTGTGGATGTTCCAATTGTTGGATGTGCCTTTTTAGGTACATACTGAAAGTGGCATTGTTCTCAATGATGGATATGACAAATGCTGAATACAGTAGAATAATGACATTCTTGGACCTAGATGCCATACCTTTGTTTATAAGTTGCTCTACATAGAATGATTTCCTCACTACTGTAGACACGTGATAGTCAAAGGCTAGATTACTGTCTAAGTGTGCCTCAAGTCCCTACCTACTGGGTCAGTTATTAGGGATGTATTGTCATATGACACCAGGGTGGATGACTTCCTGAAGAATACTGGTATGCATGTCTTGGCATTTAGTTTTAGTCCATAGCTCTAACACAAGTTATTTGTCTGTGTCAGCCCTTTCTGGAGAACATCAATGTCGGTGGGGTATTTTATGACTGCTCCTAATTTGCAGTCATCTGAAAATTTGGTCAGCCAGAGTACTTGACATTGACCGTGACTTTGGAGATATAAATGCCTAATGAGAATGGTCCCAGCACTGATCCCTGAGGGACTCCACTTGTAACTGGCCTCTTTATATAGGTGATCTCTCCAGTTCTAACTTCATGAGTCCTGTCTGTAAGCCAGCTGGTTGTCCACTGGGTGACATAAGGATTTATACCTAACCTCTTGAGTTTGTTAATGATGCCTGAGTAGGGTATTGTGGCAAATGTATTGGCCAGGTCAATGTAGGCAGTGTGAACCATTTTGCCCTCATCCATTCCTTTGGTGACCTTCTCAAAGAAGTCCACGTGGTTGAGTTGGCATGACCTATACTTGATGAAAGCAAACTGGGTTGGATCCAGTGTGTGGAGGTTTTCTATGTCACTACTGATCATTTCCATGATAATTATTTCTATGGCTTTGTATATGAGACTAGTGAGACTTATGGGTCTGTACTTTTCAGTGTCTGTAGATGGCCCACCTTTGTGCAGAGGGATGACTGTTGCTTTTCTTCATTTGTTAAGCACAAAGCCAGTTTTGAAGCTACTGTTAAATAGTGATTCCAGAGGCCCTGATAGGTTATGTTTTCTACTATTTAGAAGACATCCTGGGATATTGTCTGGACCCATTGATGCAGTGTTCTTTCCCCTACATTAGAGAGAGCATTGAGGACCTATTCCCATAGCAGGGGGAATTATATTTGATGATATTTCCTGAGGTGAGGTCAATGGGGAGAGAGGGAGAAAAGTTAAGAGATGAATTTATCTGCCAGGAGATTTGCTATATCTTCTGGCTCAGTATAGGTGGCTCCATTAATGAGCTCTACACATTATTGTGGATTGCATTTGAGGTAGTTGATATTGCTAAATAATACCTCGTGGTTGCTCTTGGCCTGGGAAGCCAAATTTACCTCAAATTTGGCTTTGGTAGACTTAATTTTTCCTCTGAGTTGTTTGTTTAGTTTAATGAGAGTATTTTTATCCTGCTGTGTGCTTCACTTTCTAATTTTGCCATGATTTTCTTCCTTCTGTTGTACAGCCTATAGATGTTGTGATTCCACCCGGGTGGCTTGTTTTTTGAATTAGTTCTGCAAGTATTCCTGGTAGGTACAGCTGCCTCTCTGCAGCTATCAACATGCTTGTATAGGGTTTCTCTGAACAGTTGTGCATAGGTAGCAGTGTGCTAAGGGTTTATGGGTTCTTGAAATTTTGTCAGATTATCACTTAACAGCAGGAAGTTAGCCTTACAGTAGTTTCTGAACATTCCAGGATTAGGGCGTGTAGCACTCTTCCATATTAGCGAGGACCATGTCCAGTAAGATTGCTCCCCTGGTAAGTGTGTTGACAATCTGGTCGAGGGACCTTGTGTTTGCAAAATCCAAGAATATCTGTGAATGTACATTTGGTGTCATACATTATTCTCAGTAAATAGTGGGGTAATTAAAGTCACCCATGAATATGGTACTGGGTTGGTGAGTGTTTCCAAGTAAGCTTATTTACATGTGGGTTTTCTGGGTCATAGAGAGGGACCTATTGTGTGCAAGGAAGTGGTATAGGATTTTGCCTATGGTGATTTGAATGTGGAGAAACTTAAGTGCAACGTCCTGTTTGACCAGCATTGAGGTATATTTAGTTTTGATATAAACTGAGACAAATCTACACTTGCCCCTGTCTGTGTAGTAGCTGGACTAAATGTGTGGAAGGCATTATGGCCTTGCACTGATAGTCTGGTGGTGCTGCAGTAGCGTTGTCGCCTCACAGTAAGACGCTGTCCGGTTCGATTCTCAGCTAGAGCGTCTTCTGTGTGGAGACATGCTTGAATGGGCGTACCTTCATTGAAGGTTGTGCATCAGGCCTGGCAAGCCAGTACGTAAAAATCAACTGCCAATCATTAGTGGACCGGAGTTCCGCTGTGGCGACCCCTAACCGGGAAAAGCCGAAAGACACAAACAAACTGATAGTCTACTCTCTGTAGCTTTAAACCATGTCTCATTGACTGCACAGATGTCATCATTCTTTGGGGTGAGGAGAGCTTCTAGAGACTGGAATTTCTTGTATAGACTCCTAGCATTGAGTAGTAACACCTTTCCGTTTCCCTTGTTTTGATTTGGTGTGTTGGAAGTACTTTCAGTTTGGCATTGTCTATAAAGACACTATGGTTAGGACAATGTTTTAGCTAATACTTGAAAGCCTAGAAGGGAGAGGTGCAGATCATCCCTGGTAAAGCAGCATGGTCTGTTGATCATCTCCTTCCATGCTGACAAACATTTCACCCCCCCTTAGAATGACACCATAAGCTAGGCTAATTATTAAAATCATTCATCTTTTTCTCTGTATTGTGGCATCATCCTTGGAGAAGGTAAAATGCTGCTCAGTATTAGACTCATACCAGCCTAGACACATATTCTAAGAACTCCATGATGTCTCTCTTCATATAGTCTCTTGAGGTGCATCTCAGGTCCTTTACACCCACATGGGTTATGACTAAGCCATACTAGTTCTTGTGGTCCAGTGATGAGTACATGCATAATGTGGCAGATCCTGGCTCCTGATAAGCAACTGACTGTGACTTTCTCCTTGTTCAGCCTGGTGTAAAGGACATCAGTCTGTCTCACAATGGAGTCTGCAATGAGCAGAATGTTGGATTTTGTCATGGCTTGCTATATTGGGCTTAGAAGTAGAAGCTCCATGAGATGTGGCTGTATGTGTTGATGTGGGTGTTGTTTTGAAAGTGTGCATTCAGAGTTGTTGAGGGTATTTGTTATATGTACTTCATCTAGGAGGCGTTTGAGGTTTAGGAAGGCTAAATTTAAGTGCCCCAACATATGTGAGTCTATGTCTCTGCTTTGTACTGTGTGTGACAGGTGCAGCGTGTGTACTACTGACAACCTTATTGACATTAGGCGTGCTTCTATGTGAAAGATTTGCCTCCGGTGACATTGTATAAATATATCTATCACATACATTAGCAGTTTGTTTGAGAATTACTGGTTGTCAGTAAACATGAAGCAATTTCTACATTGTCTCAGGATGCCCATATCCATCCAGCTGGGAACAGAGATAGTGGGAAAGTTCATATCCATGGCAACAGGCCCTTTTTTACTGATTAGACAGTTGCAGTGAGAAATGTGAACTCCAGGTGCCTGTGTCTATACAGGGCACTGCCAAACACTTGAGAGGAAACTACTAAAGTAGATCCTGATGTTTTATGGATGAAGTATTTTTTAGATATTCTGAAGTTTAGTTAAGCACCAGCTAATCAAGCAGTACTTACTGAAAAGAATGAATTAGCTTTGTCAAAAATGATGAAAAGAGGGGGTTTGCCTGATTGGCTAGTACCCACCTACTACTACTAGACTAGTGCTGGTCTTGCCACAGCTTCACAATGCTGGGATACAATGTCTCTTTGCTTCTTTTCTCACCAGAGGCAAAATCGTAGCACCAGTCCCAAGATAAGCAGGCCACAGGCTCTTTGATGATCAACAATCTTGTTCCAGATGATGCAGAGGTCTGTAGGCTTGTTGTAGCCTTTTCCTGGTAGATGCCTTGAATAGTTACCAGACCAGTCAGGAAGGTCTCATGCAGACACTCACTGTCCAGTCAGAGACAGTCAGGAATCGCTGCACTCTGCAACAGGTAGTGTGTTCATGGTAAATTGCAATGCTTTGTTTAATGGTTGTATAATTAATTAATTCATTGTCTGAGTTTTGGTATCCTTATAAAAGGGGATCAGAGCTTGTGTTAAGGTCAGCTCCTTTGAAGCCAAAAAGCCACAGCACCAGATCAGATCATATGGAACTAACAAACACTTTGGACTCAGAGGTTTGCTTTGTTGTTTTTTCATTACATTATACTCAAACAAGACAGGCCTCACAAAGGGGCATTTGGGGTTACTCCATACCTCTCAGCAGTGGCGGCTGGTGACTTCAAATCAAAGGGGGGCTGCAGGAGACAGCTGAATGGGTGGGGTCAAGGGGAATGGGTGTGGCCAACTAGAAAGGGGAGGAGCTATGCTCAAAACCACAAAAACTAACTTTAATTAAATACGCTGCCCTGGGTGGCAAACCATCATTATGAGAGTCCAATCAATACAAAAATAAGTGTAGAAGAATAAAAATATTTCAATGCATTGGCTGCATGACAGCTTACTTATTATCTAGATGGAAACAAAAGGTTGTGAAGAATGAAAAAATAAATTACTTTTTAAATACATTACTGGAATGCCAGTCAAAATCAAGTATAAGAAAAACCAGAAGCACTCAACTCAAACCACTTCTCCTTGCACTGCAGTTCTAATTATAATTTATATTCAGCTTTATTAAAGTACCAAGTAACATGCTGAAAGTAGAAATCTCTGTGATGCCCCACTTGTAAAAATGTTTCTTATCCAAAAAGACCTGCTGCCTGACAACTATCTACTTGTTTCATGGGGAAAACATGATCAAAGTAAAAATGAAAAGCAAACAAGAAACAAGCTCAAGATACATTGCTTAAAGGATTACTGTACAGGTTATGGACCACACATGATTGGCATTCTGTTTAGTTTACGGGTAAAGTCTGTAGAGATGACTGGAAGTCTCCAACAAGTGTAATGAGCTTTTTAAAATAATGGAATCCTGTCCTTTAATACCCAAGGCTTATACATTATCTAGTCAAGTATTCTCTGCATGGCAACAACAGAAAGGCTTTCAATGTTGGCAATTCTTTAACAGTATGCTTATTAAAGCTTACTTGCATCTTACGATCTCAGACAAGCTTACCTTATGGTCATTAAAGCATTGCTACTTAAACACAGAGCAACAGGCACTTTGAGTAATAAGCATAAATCTGAGTAATAAGCATAAATCAACAGTACAAAAATATGACAGAAACCAGACTGTTCTGCAAAATCAAGGACAGATGAAAAGCCACTGTAGTACTTGTGTCTACCTTGGATGGGGGGGACACACTGCACATTTACACTGCATAACTACTCCTTGCCTTGCTTGGACACATCCAGAGTCACTACATGGGGGAGTGGGGTACAAGTATGTCATAATTTGAAATGTCTCTGGCTGACTGTGATGGCCCTGACACATTTATCATACCTCTCAACCTCAGAGCAAGAAATCTGGACAAAGCCATACACAGAAGTGGGACAAAGGTCCAAAAATAAGGACAATTTTTAAATATTGCTCTAATAAACTTAGAAAGATAATAGAATAGGTCTTGCATTAGTATGAATTTTCTGAAGGGTATAAAATCTGAAACTCAAATGTCTGTCATTTTCTAACTTCAGTCTTTAGTGATTTGTCACTAATTTGCCAAAAACACAATTTTATGAAAAATGGACCAAAAATGTGATGCAAAAATATAAAATAGCCACACAATACAGCTGGGAACCTGTCAAAGAAGGGACACTTTAATATTAGTACTGCTAACTTGAGCAGCTGACAAAATAAAAGAATCTACATGCATTTCAAGTAATCTATAACTTTGATTATTACAGTTATTTCTTAATTGTAAACCCTCCATGTTTTCTTCCAAAATTGCTATTTTGCGGAGAGATTATTAGGGGGAAGAGCAACATTTTGAGCCAAAATCGAGGACAGTTCAGAGGTTGGCTATGCCTAATTCTATAAAGCAATTTATTTGCATGTACCTCTCAACCTGCTAATGCAGTAAATCTGAACAAGGCAAAATATATTGGGGGAACATATAAACAGTACTAAAAATTGCTCTTGTATAAATTGAGACAATTAATAGAACAGCTCTTACTTTAACATGCATTTTTCTGAAGGTTATGAAGTCTGAAACTCAGTGTATCATTATTCAGTGATTTAATTCCTAAATGATTTGCCAGAAAACTATAACTTTTATGAAGAACAAACCAAAAATAAGAAGCAAGAATCTATTCATTCTTTGAAAATCTGGACAGTTGGGAGGTATAGTTCAGCTGGGCCTGTCTGAGTTTGCTGCCCTTCCCCCCTGACAAAATCATGGTTGAATGGAGCCTCTGCAGCCATTCCAATGAACCATTACTTGGCTATTTCACTCCATTTACCATAAACACTAATGTGCATACTGCTTTACTTCTATGATGAGATGGACTTCATTTGAAAGTTTTATTTTGTATTTTACAGCACAAACACTAAGACATCTGCTAAACAAACTTGGCATTAAAACTTCTCTGCCCTTGAAACTCACATTCATTGAAACAACATTAAAACCCACATTCAAAGAAAATACATTTTACCCGTGGCAGATAAAAATTAATTCTGGGCTGTTTTCAAATCATAGGCCCCTTGCATATGAAACATACATGTGCTCTTTGATACACCTTCCTATTGCTTTGAACATTTTTCCAGTAAACAATGAAACAAAACTGCCCAATTCAGAACATTTCCATCATAAAAGTCTACTCAGACTTCTACAGTCCACTATTATCAGTAAATATGCACAATTCTACAGTCCACCATTATCAGTAAATATGCACAATCTCTGAAGTAGTAAAAAAGTCATTGAAATAATTCCACGTTAAATAAATCTGTAATGAAGAGGTTGCTGTTAGCAATCACCTTTATATTTCATGGCTTCATCGAAAAATAAAGTGTCTGATGCCCCTGAGGAATAAATTGCCTAAATTACATTAAAAATAAGCTAGTAATATTGCAATAGAAAATGGATGGCAAACTGATAACAGGCTCATAGTTAGTATCTTAACTTTCAGTACGGCAGCATTCACCCCTTATGGGAGTAGAACCAACAACCTTCTGCATCAAAAGCAAGTACACAACCTGTTGTGCTATTAGCAATGTGAGCCAACTTAGCATTATCAGCACTAAACTTCTCTTCCCCTGCAGCTCTCAGCTCCATGTAAAATCTATGCAATAGTCAACTGCATCTCAACTTCGCAGCACAAGAAGTCTGGAAAAAGCCAAGTTTATTGGGGTGGGTCAAAAGGGCAAAAACCAGGGACACATTAAACATTGCTTGTATAATCTTGGAAAGCTGCTAGAATAAAATGCTGTGTTATCACCATATATTTTACTGCCAAGGTCCCTGTGCAAAAGAGTCAGAACAACATACCACTATGCCAAATCACCTGCTTTGTGAAAGAAAAATGCTGTGTTACCACTGCACATTTTACTGCCAAGGTCCCTGTGCAAAACAGTCAAGAGCAACATACCACTACGCCAAATCAGCTGCTTTGTGAAAGAGAGGAAGACTGAAACTTAAATGGCTATCATTTAATGACTTCAGTTCTCACCATAGCTGTCAACCTCTTAGCACAAAACACCTGGACAAACACAGTAATGAGGGAATACAGCCCTCAAACATATTCAGTGAATTCAGTTCTTGCCATAGCTGTCAACTTTAGCACAAAAAACCTGGACAAAGCCAATAACAGGATATTACAGTCCCAAAAATAAGGACAAATTTCAAATAGTCATCTTATAAACTTAACAAATTGCTATAATAAAAGGTTGTGTTACTATATATTTATTGCTAGAATAAAAAGTTGTTTTACTATGTATTTTCTGAAGAATATGAAGTCTGAAATTCAAATGCCTGTCAATTTTACTTCTGAGAACAAAACAATTTTCAGCAGAGGCCCAGGGAGAAATACTGTAGACACATGTCTTTGTAAAATGGCAGGACACCAGAGCAAATCCACACAAACACAGGGATAAGATGCAGACTCCACTCAGAAGGCACCCCAGCCAAGAATCAAACCAGAAAACCTATAGCTGTGAGGCAACAATACTACCACTGCACCATCAAATATGTAAGGACACCAGAGCAAATCCACACAAACACAGGGATAAGATGCAGACTCCACACAGAAGGCACCCCAGCCAAGAATCAAACCAGAAAAACCTATAGCTGTGAGGCAACAATACTGCCACTGCACTATCAAATATGTAAGGAAGTAAACATTCAGAAACCTGAAGTCTGAAATTCAAATGCCTGTCAATTTGTTAATCAGGACAGTCTGACTTGGAACAAAAAAAAAACAATTCTCAGCAGAGGCCTAGGAAGAAATAATGCAGACATGTCTTTGTAACATGGGAGGACACAAAAGCAAACCCACACAAACACAGGGAGAAGATACAGACCCCCCCCCACAAAGAAGGCACCCCAGCCAAGAATCAAACCCAAGAACCTGCAACTGTGAGGCAACAATGCTACCACTGCACCATCAAATTTCAAGCATTGCAATATTTAAAAACCACAGATATTATGAGGAATAGATCAGATCAAATATGAGGCAAAAATCTGCAATTTTTTTACAAATGGTGGTGGGTAGGGAATTCAGATCTTTAACACCTGCATACAAGGTACAGGGTTCAAGCCTGAGGTATTCCCTACCACACCACCATGAGTCTAACCACCAGTATATTGCAACTGGGGCATTTACACACACACACACACACACACACACACACACACACACACACACACACACACACACACACACCTCTCCAGCAGCGACCGACCATAAGCACACACACTTCTCCAGCAGCGACCGACCATAAACACACACACACCTCTCCAGCAGTGACCGACCATAAACACACACACCTCTCCAGCAGCGACCGACCATAAGCACACACCTCTCCAGCAGCGACCGACCATAAGCACACACACCTCTCCAGCACCATAAGCACACACACCTCTCCAGCAGCGTCACCATAACCACACACACACACACCTAGCGCACTATAAGCACACACACACCTCTCCAGCAGCGACCGACCATAAGCACACACAGCAGCGACCGACCATAAGCACACACACCTCTCCAGCAGCGACCGACCATAAGCACACACACCTCTCCAGCAGCGACCGACCATAAGCACACACACCTCTCCAGCAGCGACCGACCATAAGCACACACACCTCTCCAGCAGCGACCGACCATAAGCACACACACCTCTCCAGCAGCGACCGACCATAAACACACACACCTCTCCAGCAGCGACCGACCATAAACACACACACCTCTCCAGCAGCGACCGACCATAAACACACACACCTCTCCAGCAGCGACCGACCATAAACACACACACCTCTCCAGCAGTGACCGACCATAAACACACACCTCTCCAGCAGCGACCAACCATAAACATACACCTCTCCAGCAGCGCCCGACCATAAACACACACACCTCTCCAGCAGCGACCGACCATAAACACACACCTCTCCAGCAGCGACCGACCATAAACACACACACCTCTCCAGCAGCGACCAACCATAAACACACACACACACCTCTCCAGCAGCGACCGACCATAAACACACACACACACCCCTCTCCAGCAGTGACCGACCATAAACAGCAAATCCTTCCAGCAGCAGCGACTGACCATAAACAGCAAATCCCTCCAGACCAACCTGCAGCAATACTCACTTACCTGATGATGTATCATGTCTGACCAAGCACCAAAATCCACCCGCGACATTGAGCAATCCAGCCAGCGACCAAACCCTGCTACACCTACCTCCTGAATGAGCCCGTGCAATGAAAATCCCGCGAGAGCAGCTCACCTCTTAGTCCTGATTGGATTTGTCTGCTCACCTCTTAGTCCTGATTGGATTTGCCTGCAGCTGATGCAGTCCGGACCTCCTCTTCTGTGCAGTCGTTCCCGCAATGATTCCTGGGTGCATTTGCAGCAAAGATTGCTGGGTACCTGTGTTTCTTTATCTGGACTGCGGTCTGGACTCATGTTTTTTTTTTTTGTTTTTTAGTTTAACAGATTTTTTTTTCTAGGTGGGAGGGCTGCAGTCCAGCAATCCAGCAGTCCAGCAGTCTGATACCATGAGCCGCCCCTGCCTCTCAGCTTCCTGGTATTTGCTGGAAAAAAATTATTTTTATACTAAAATAAAAGGGCAGTACAAAATTCCACGTGGCCCTTTTAAATTATTATTTTTTTTAAGGTTCACAGATTCCATCTGCAAGAACTGCATCATCACCTTACTGCCATCCTCAACACCCATCAACACTAAGGCCATGATGATGCGACTACTTTAGTGACTTGTATGCAAAGGGAGCAGGAGAAAGATTGTAAGCAAGCAGCTCTAGTGATCTGTCATCTCACTGAGAGTTAATCTAGTCAGTCAGTACACTACTAGGTAGGTAAAGCAAATCATACAAAGAGAGCAGTGCAGAATTTATACTGAAATAGGATTAGCAGCAGTCTGATTCACCAGTAGCAGAAATGGACAGCTGTGTGTGTGTTTATAGGATCATAGCAGGTTACTAGGCTAACGGCCCCAGGGCTCTTACGTGCCTAGTCAAGGTCAACCAGTGTTCTGAAGGGTGTTTAGTTCAAGTAGACACTGTCCAAGAGGGACACATGTGGAACCCCTGGGATGAATTTCTGGTTACGCATCCAATCATAAGGAAGCATTACTTTTGGAATGAGGGGAAGGGGTTGGTCTATCCAGTTAGGTAAATGTATTGAAAATGAGGAAACGCTGTCAGATGGCCACAGTGGGGAAAATATGGGCAAACAGCATTGATGTCAATACACATCTGACATAGTGGCAACATTAAATGATTAGGGAATCTTTTCCAATGGCAGGGTGACACCAGTCTAAAATGCCTTCAACTCCTTTTTAACTACCAACCAGAGTAACATGCAAGTTTTGTCCCTTAATTAGAGTGAACCGTGCAGTTTCTGGGTAGGTGTAGAGTCATGGCTGTGCAGACTGAAGAAGACCAGGACACAGCTGATTTTCAGTATTTGTGAGACTGAAAGAAGGACATAATTCAGCACTGGACTAAATACTATCCCCCTCCCCTATCAGTATACTTGCAGTGGTTTGTGATGGAAAAGCTAGAACTGGCAGTAGATACACTTTTAACACATACAATTCTGCTTAAAGGGGCTATTTGTACAGAATTCTGGCAAAAGAAGGCATAACAATAGCTAAGGTATTATTGCATTATCAGTGTTACTGCATTATATACAGAAGAAATGCCTATCCTGCTGAGAGGTCCAGATACTTGTGGTCTTCTTCCACAGTGAATGCCCCTTCATATTCTAACCCCAGTTTCCCCTAGGAGAATTTTGGGCTTCATTATATGGGGGTTCCCATAGCATTCATTTCTGTATTACACTGCTTACAGTGATTCTGGCCTCAGGAGGTTGTAGAACTGCATTGCCCTCAAATTCTGCCATCAGCTGTTCTCAGAACACCATTATGTAGTATATAACATCTGCTAGAAAAAGGCTAGGGTGGAAACAATTGCATTATTTACCTATAGTCAGTGATCCTGTGCGTACACAGCAACATCTTGTAGTAGATATCAGGACTACAGTAACACTGAGCTTTATAGGAACTTGTATCCCTTTACAGTATTGTTAATAATTAACACACATGAAAGTCAGGCACTACTAAAACTTCTAGCATCCTTCACATTTGTGCCCCTTACATGATGAAAGTATTCTGCAGGCTGGTATATACTGACCTGTAAGTGCTCCACAATCAGCTTCTCTGTTCTTATTACAAGACTCCAGTAATTCTGTTCTTCCATGGTCAGTGCCTTATTTTAATATTACTGGCTATAACTTGCTTGTAGGGAATAGACGTTTATTGATGGTGACCCTTGCTCCTTTTACCCATTGCTGTTCTACAGTATCATGTGACCCTATAGAAGAGATCAGATGTGCAGCAAATGTGAGTTACTCCCCAGGTCAGCATTTCTGTGTGGTATTAGCTGCGGAACAATGTACAAGGAAGGCCTGGTACACTAATAGTTGGTGACCCAAACTAATTTTTTTCTTCAGTACAACTGGGTGGCATTACTTCTGGAAGGTGAAACTAACTGCAGCTATTATACACAGTCAAGTGACTTTTATATCTTGTGGTATTACCTAGCAATAAGCCTGCTAAGAATGGTCAGTGCTGCATAGAGTTGCCACCTTTTCAAATGCCCAAAGTGGGACATTTCTGGTACAAACGTCAGATTTTGCAGGCTGAAACATACCCATGGCCAGTACAAAGGACAGAACTTCACTTTTTTGCCTAAATAAAAGCTTATTCTTGGAGCATTTTAGTTGCTTATTCTGTTTCTTATAACATTTAGGTGTTTCAGATACAGAATAACTGTTTTATGCAACTATTACATAAAATATAGGAAATAATTTTGTCCTAAAATCTCAGGACATTTGCCATTTTTACAATTGTTTTGCAGGAAACAACTGTCTAAAAAGGGACTGTCCCTCGCAAAGTGGAACAGGTGGTAACCCTAGTGCTGCAGTAGCTATAATCTGTTCATTATTGGTTTCTTCTGCACAGTATTACTTGATTCTTGGGTAAAAAGACTTGCACTATTGCCATGAGTGCAAATTCTAATGTTTGAAAGCACTAGGTGTTACCACTGAAATCTAGTTAACTAATTTGCTGTCATAAACTGTACTCTGTTGTATGGAGTTAAATGCTGATATGGACATGATTGTAATGAGTGATGCAAGATTTTTCTGCAGCTGGACTGACAGGAGACACTAAAACAGTACAGTATCAAGAGAGTCTTTCCAATGGAAAGTGGAAAAATGCTGATAAAACTATAGCTCTTCCACAAATACAGAAAAATAGTGATCAGCTGTTTATTAGCGTCTCTGTGTAAATTTAATGTTTTCTGCCTGGTTGACCATTTCCTTGCATTTAGAAAAGTCCTTCTTTAGGTAGCTGCAAAGGGATTTTCTATTAGCAGTGAATAACGGTACAGAAGGAAAAAAAGGTTATGTGGCACTCCAGATTATGCAATCCATCCTCCAACCAGAATTTTTCCACTTATCCTAGTGGATGAGTGATCCCATTCCTTTTGTAAAATGAACATTGAGGTGACTTGTGGGAGAATTTTTTTTTTCCACCAAGTCAGATTTTGTGTGTGCTTATTGAAATATAGTGTGTCAATGGTGCTGCTGTTGTACAAGTTAAATGCAGTAGCACTTTCGGATTAAACAATAAAGGCTGCTGTAATGTGGTGGACTGAATTGGTTAGTATTGTTTCTCTTTATTTACATATGTATATATGCTTCTGTGAGTATGTGTGTATTTTTTAACTTGCTAGTCACAGTTAAAGTGTAACAAAACATGATTATTCTGCTTATATTTTGTTACTTCAGTTTTAGCTATTTTAAACTTGTGTTTCTAAGTGGTGATATTGCATAACCCTATTTTGTTCTTTTGCTATGAAATTTGAAGAGTTAATGCAAATTAGCTGTCTGGATTTTTAGCCCAATGTACTTTACTCTTTACTCTTCAATACCCTTTGTCCAGATTTTTGATATCTGTTGGTTAAGACGATGTCTGTACTTCCCAATTCGTCCTTTTCCTTTTTGCTGCCATGGTTTGTTAACACTAAACTTTCTCCTTCCTAGATATTTTCTTCTCAGTTTAAAGGCACAGTTATTGTAATGTATCTTTCCTACCCCTTCTTTAACAACACTGTACCTTAGGGGCTATGATTTGTAGCCTATGGCTGCTTAATAAGTTCTCATCTCTCCAGGTTCTCCCAGCTGTCCAACCTTCTGTTCCCTAGCTCTCTCATGGAGTAAGCAGCTTAACTGCTTATAGATTCATAGGGTCTTATCAGGCAGTTACTCACATGGACTCTAGCTACAGCAGTTTCTTGCTATGCCTGACAATAAGGGACTGAGGGACCTGACACCTGGTGTGAATTTTCTGCTTCACATCCAGTCATCTAGCTCAGATTTAAAACTAGGCAGGATTTTGTTTGTCTGATATGGAGTAGGAGTGGGATCTTTCAGAAGAAATTATCAGTCTCACCAACAGGTGCAGTTTACATTGTAATATAGATTCATGTTCCTAGCATGGGTATATGTGGTTTTTGCAGTTTTGAAAATGTGAAGAAGGTCAAACAATTCTGAGTCATTTGGTGCTTTGTAGGTCAGGTAGTGATTACCACATATAAGTCAATTAGACACAGCAGAGAATGGCTGAGCTTATGGACATTTTCGCAACTTAGATTTCTCATACCTATGATTTGTTTGGTGAATCAATACTTTGTTTTATCTAGTTGAACCATGTGCTTGGATAGATACATGCCAACAGTGACATTATATTCGTTTATGGGTTTAATCTTTTAGTAATTAACTGGGCTAGATAAAATATTTTCTAACTACAGTAGATATGTGGTGTTTGAAGGAAAGATCATTGTGCATGTGTTTGCCCAGTTCTCTAATGACAGTGGTGGTTTTGAGAAAAAACATAATTTATGTGACAGTTGTAAGAGTGATACTGTTTTTCAAATAATACAGTGTAACATTGTTTAACACTGAGCTTTAATCTATGAGCCAGGCACCATGAACTTATACTAATTGTCCCTCTCAGAGGACATTGGTGTCATTTGGGGCACTGATGACAGCTCCAAGTTTGAAGTCATCAGTAAATGTTATCTTTCAGAGACCATGTTCATTAACTTTGACAACTGCAAAATGTAAGCCAAAAAATAATGGCCTAAATATTGACCCATGGGGGATGCCTTTGGTAACAAATCTTTTTGATGAAAGTATGCCTCATAACCATGGAATGGGTTCTGTCTGTTAACCATTTTGTTATCCAATGAGTTATTTAAAAATTTGCATTTAACTTAGTTATACATGATTCCAGAATATAAGTTAAGATAAAACATCTTTGCCAAGTCCAGGTAGGCAGTGTCTGCTGATTTACCTTTGTCTGTTTCAGTAACTCTTTCAAAAAAGTCAACCAGGTTAAGTAGTCAGGATCTTCCTTTCACAAAACCAGATTAGCTTGGCTCAAGGGACTGTAGGCCTCCAATATCCTTATTTACAAACTCTGTGGTGATACAACCCATTACGTTACTCATGAGGCTGGTGAGACTAATTAGCCTGTCATTCTCAAAATCAGTGGTTGTCCTGCCTTTGTGGAGGGGGACCACCACAGTTGTTCCCCAGGCTAGAAGAACATAGTTAGTGTGCAGGCTGATGTTTAAATATGTCTACAATGGAATCAGAGAGGCAACGGTCATACTAACAAGAAAGCAGCTTGGTATATTGGCAGGACCAATGGAGCTGGTGTTACTTGTTTTGAAGAGGGCATCTAGTACTTGTTCTGTGGTGATAATGGGGATGTTGACCTGACAGTAAAAGACAGAAAGTATGTATGGGGACAGGAAAAGTTTGAGACTAATTTGTCCACAAGGATATTTGCAGTATTTTCTTGAATGGATGGATGTTGCCATCAAGTATCAACTTAGAACAATGCTGAGTATTGTTCCTGAAATTCCTGATGTAATTGGAGAACATTTGCGGTACTCTGTGGAGTTATCACAATGTTCAACTCACAGCTTTTTTAATCTTTTGTCCTAGTTCATTGTTTACTCTTTTAAGTTCAGTTTTAGAGTGGCTGGTACTAAGGAAGTTTTTTCCTCTTATTGTAGAATTTGTTTATGCTGGGGTTCCACCAAAGGGGTTTTGTTTTTGAACTTAGCATTACATTTGTCATGAACTGAAATGGAGGCCTTAATGCAACACATTAGACTGAAATAAAAATCAGCTGTATAAGCACCTGTTTTAGCGATGGGGTCTTGTTGTGGTGGGAAAATTTTACATTTCACAGCTGTAGTTAGCAGTAGAAAGTTAGAAATCTCTAAAGGCAGTACAATTCAAAAGCATCTTTGGCTATGATCTTATAGAAAATATTTTGACACCATGGTCAGATTTCACCATTGGGAGGATAACTATGGGCATGGTGCATAATGATGCCTCTTTTACCAGAACTAGGATAAAACGGTCTAGGACCCTAGAAGGGGTAAGCACTAGCTGGTCAAGTGAGTAAGCATTAATGATATCTAAGAACCACGATGCATATTTATTTTCTGTGATGTACATTTGCCAGTTAATGGAAGGATAAAAAAAGAGCAAAATCTCCTAAATTCCTCCAGCAGACCACCATTAAAGCATTTAATTTATTGACACTCTTTATTGAGGTTCTTTGTGAGCATTATAGTGATTTTTGCTGGTTTAACAACAGTGTTCCAACAATTAAGAGTATTTTCTAGCCATGGTGGTCTGCTGGAGGAGTTTGGTGTATTTTGCTGTTTTCTTTTTTTACAGAGTTAATGGAAAGATAACTGAAATCACCTAGGATAATTATTCAGTTCTATGGTGAGAGATTCTAATTTGTTAAGGTAGTGTTCATGGGATGCAGGTGCCATGTAGAGGTTCTGTAGTTGGCGATGATATGAAAGGTGGCTGTGCCTTCAGTTACCAAGACATAATTGACTTTAACAATTGACTCAATTACTGATGCCATTCCAAGGGGATCTTTTGTGTGTCAGCCTTGGGGGAGATGGTAGATAGTTTTACCTGCTTCATCAGGAATGATCTGTACCTTTCTCTATGTGGATTCTCCATATTAGCTATGTTAAAGTTAGTCTGCTACATCTACCAATGTAGCAAATCCAAAAAAGGCATATACCAGCATCACACTGTCCAGTGCTAGAAGACTAAATAATAATGAGTGCCCTTGAGGATTTCATTACCTTTGAAAACACAGACATCCACAAATGTGGCAACATTCCCTCTGTATGTGGTTTTACTGTCTCCCACTAATTTGGACAACCAGAACAGGATGGACCTACTTGTGCTGGCGTGTATTACTTCTTATTTGAAATCTGATCACCTCATGCCTACTCCATCTTGATAATGAGCTAGAACTCGTTTTCCCTCCTTCTGTTTCATTCTTTTTGTCTTACCCAGTGCTTACCATCCATTGCTGGGTTTCTCACGACTTTATCTCTCTACACGAGTGCTAGCTAGTGGGCTAGAACTTCTGTTTGCATTGTGGCATCATTCGTGGTGATGGCAATATCCTGCTCAAGACTAGTTTCATGCTACTGCCAGGAGAATATTCAGAGAATTCAACCACATTCCCCTTTATATGTTTTAGTGGGTGTTTTAGTGGTGCCCTAATAACATTCCAAATTCTGGTAGCTGGCAGTAGCTGTCATCCTATCCTTGTTCAGTGTGGTGAGTGGTGCATTATTATGCGTCAGTATGTACTCACCTATGATTAGGACATTGCTGTGTGGTGTGGTGTGGTGTGGTGATGAGTGGTGTCTGCTGGCCTTTAGGGAGCAAACATGCTACCTAGTTGAAACATATTTGCAGTGTTAATAAGGGATGATGATGTGTGAGCTGCAGGTGAAGTGTTTGTTTGCTGCTGAGACGTGAGTATAAGGTGATGAAGAGGTTTTTAAGGTTTTGGTTTTATTTAGTACCTCAGCACATGTGGGTATACAGCTATATTGCTATGGTGCTGTGGGTGTATGACTTCTGACACTTGTATAATTAGAAGTGTCTACCTTCATTTTCAGTAAGTATTTACACCTCTCACAGATTAAAAACAGTGTCTGGTAACAATAGTGGGCTGCCAGTGCAAATAAGGCAGTTACTATACTACCTCAAATAACCTATTGTTAGTATGCTGGTGATGGACAAGGTAGAAGCAGACTGTATCCTCATGGTGTGCAGAGGTCTGATGGACATATGTGATGGATATAGAGTAGGTATAGGACAGTAAGGTACTGGGGGGCAAGAGGAACTTGTGATATATTATTCAATGACTGTTTTAGGGAGCAGACTACTTCCTTGTTCTTTTGGCATATATATGCTATTAAGTATGGCTCTGTTGATTAATCACCCATAACACTGGGCAAACAGCTGTTGATACTGTGATGATAAGGTTGTAGAGTTAGCTTCAGACACTGTTAGCTTTGGAATGTTTTCTCAGGATGGTAGTATGGTTGTAGGTTTCAGAACCTGTTAACCTTGGACTGTTTTGTCAGGATGATAGTAAGATTGTAGGGCTCAGGTACTTTTCCCTTTCCCTGAAACTGTTGGTCCTTAGTTGATGTGTAATTTCTGAAAGTGTTGCTGTACAATCCAAGCCCCTGCTCATTGCTGCCACCTCAGTGGTCCAGTCTATTACCTCTTCTCTTTTCTGCCACCCCATTTCTACCCACTCAGACAACAATATGTGGGTATCTTTTCCTTTTGGTCTGTCCAGATTCAGGTTAGGCCTGGGACCATTTTTTCTCTCATTAAGTTCCTCCTTTCTCCCCTGCTCCTCACCTAATACCTTTGGTTACCCAATAACAGTGGCTATTTGGCTCATCCTGGCCTTTGTCTCCTTTGCTATGTTTGACTGGTCCCAGAGCTCATATTGTATTCTTCCTCCTAACCAGTTGTTTCCTATGACTACCTGTCTTCTAAGCGCTGAACCATTCTTCTCCATTGTCTTTTTCCCTGCTCATCTTCCAGTAGTGCCTTCTATTTGGCCACCTCTGATCTTGCCATCCTCTTTCTCTTGTGAACTGTAGCTGCCTTGGCAAATCCAGCCCAGATACCTGTACCTTGACAGCTTTTTGCTCATCTCTTGGGAGTATCTCTGTCACCTTCTGTGACACCAGGGAAATACTGCCAGTCCAGCTACCTCAAATTTTGTAAATTATTATATGTCATTTGAAAATATTAATATGATTTATATAGAAATGTGACACTGCCAGCACAGCTATCTGGAATTTCGTAAATAATCATAAGTCATTTGTGAATATTAATATGATTCCTATGCTTGTCTTACAAATGTAAGAGAACTATATGTTATGTGTATATTAAACGACAAGTGCAGTAGTGTGTGTTGAACTACTTGTTATGTACTGAGCTTCAAGAATGTAACCACAGTGTACCTTACCGGAAAAGAACAGAATGTTTTACGATTGTGTTTATATCTCAATTTTACTGAAGGAGACAGGATGTCTAGAGCTAGAAGTTTCTTTCTATTGGCTTAAAACAGAAATAATTACTAGGTTTAAAATATAAAGTGTTTTATTGCTCTGTGACTTCCCAGCAGCTGCACTTCTGAGAGATATGTACTTCTCATACAGAGATGCTAACCATTCTTAGTTTCTGTTACCCTGGGAACTGAAGGCAGGTGACAAAGAGTGATGTCATCCAAAGCTGACCCAGCAGTAATGTTTGATAGCACTTTAAGAATTCTCTCAGAGACAAACATGCATTTTATATTTGTCTTTGGACCTGAAAACATCCTCTCATCAGCACTTGCCTTGCTAATAGTAAGTCACCAGGGTACAGTAATATCTCTTAGATATAGATAGGAATATAGTAAATATTAGTTTATATGTTTTCTGTATTTATTTGAGACTGTCCTGCAATGTTCTTTTAAAATATTTCATGTGATTCTGAACTCTGTAGTCACTCTGCTGAGTAACTGAATATTGTCTTGTTCTTTTATTATTTATTACTAAATATATTTAAACCTTTTACTTGTGGCTGGTTTGTTTAGAGATATTTAAGCTCTTAGCATACTTGCATATGTATTTGGGGACAATGTATGGGCCACTCCAGTAGCCTTGGCCTTGGTCACACTTACCATTTTGATACTAGTCACATTACACAGTAGGATAAAGAGCTGGTTAGTGGTAGTGAGAACTACCTTTTAGTCTGGCCAGAAGGGGGAATAGCTAGTAAACATGTGCCAGCCTTTCCCAGGAGTGTGTGTGTGTTTGTATATAAATCAGATATCAAAGTGTGTGTGTCAGCTACTTCAGCAGGGACACAAAACATGGGTTAGGCAGAGAGGGTGCTGAAGGTTTTGGCTTGACCGCTCTGCTGAGATCTTAACCCTATAGCTGTGCCAGTGGGGAGTCTTATTGGGGATCTGCAGAAAGAGGGAGAAACCAGCCCCAGACTGACTGTGATCTCTGTGTGCTCTTAAGGGAAATTGTACTTCACTGTGTGTATACTTGTCATCCTCCCAATGTGTATGTCCTTCACTGTTGCCAGTGGTGAGGATTGAGGCTCCTTGATTATTGGGCCAGTGCAGGGGTGTTACACCTTCTATCTTCTGCTCTTAAGTTACCTCCCACCTAACACCTAGCCCACCGCTTTCTCCTCTGGTCTGCTGTGCCTTTTTCCTCTACTCCTCATACTGCTACTGCCCACAGTTTACTGTCCTTCATCTTTCCTTTTCTTACCCATTCTCAGTTTGTCCCGCCTCCTGTTCTCCAGATGCCTTCCCCATGTAATCCTTCTCTATCCCTTCCTGACTGTCCACCCACTACCATCTGTAGCTTCCATATACTCTCCTGAAGCTCCCTCCTTTCTCCCTCATTTACACTCCATTTCCATTCCAAAGTTCACTGAGTCAGACTCCTGTTTGCTCCCTAAACATCTTGCCACCTTTCTTTCCTCTGTCTTTAACTTGCACTCTTCTTTTTCTCACTGTCATTTTATTTTCCTTCCTGGATCTCTTCTCCTTTTTCTCTTAACTTTTTTCTTCAGATTTGTGCTTAGCTTGCTGAACTTGTACTCTTATGTTCTGTGTATCTTCATTGTGCTCTCCTGCTCCTGTGTATGGCCACTATTATTTGACCCTCCTGCATTCATTTTAAATTTCTTACCTTTTTGAACTACCTTTCCTGCAGCTGGTGCTGTCCTGTAATAGCCAGCTTTATTTTTGTTTATTTTTCTCGGGAGAGGGTGGGTTGTATCATCCAATACTTTCTGTGAGTTACACCCACAAAAGTAGAGAGCTGTTAAAACATCAGCAATAATGGAAAGCTCACTGTGGTTGGTTAGCATATATCATAAATTATCAAGCAGAGTAGATAGGAGTCAGTTTTCAAGTTTTTTTCCTCTGCTATAAATTAAGCTTTTACATAGGGCTGTCCACTGAGTAACAGTGGTAGCATTGACCTGCACTGTAGCAAACACCTAGACAGTAACATTTTCCTATAAAGTTAGGATTAGGTCCACAACCTGTTAAACAAAAACAGGCCACCCTATTACAGGACCAGACAATATGGCTATGCAACTTCCTAATTTCTCTGTGGCCAGCTTGGTAGATCTTGGCATCCTAAGGCAATATATAATTTATCCCAGGTTCTTGGGCAACCAGTTAATAATTAAAGAAAATAACATAGTTTGCAAGAGATGTAAATACAGAACTTTCTTTTAGGCAAAAATATCACAAACAACGTTGTCAAGAATACCTACACTACATCCCTCAAATGTACCGCTCACCACACACACAGATTGTCATATGGTGAGGTGTTTAAAAGAAATCTTCCCAACCTTCAAAACCACCTAACAGCAACACTGCTCCTCAGCAATCACTAAAACACACACCAAATGCACCACCCAACAGGCTCATAGATTACTAGTTAAATGTCTCAAGTAAGCCTACATCCAATGGTCCCCAAAAGCAAAGTCCATAAGACAGGCATATACATTTATGTAATACCAGGGTTGGCCTTACATCAAGTGGTGCCTTAGGCAAAAGGGCTCCATGGCACCCTCCCCCCCACACCACCTGGTGCCCCCATCCTGGTCTATTTACACCATCCAGTTTACTGGAAAAGCACTCATGCTAGAGCGGCACCCTAGGCAACCAGCTAGTTTGCCTATGCCTAAGGCTGGCTATGAGTAATACTCTTGTCAATGGGGGCTCCAATGTGTGATGCACAGATGCCTAACTCACCAGAAGATAACAGTTAGCTACCTTTCTGGAGCCAGGATCTGCAATATCAAACTCACACTCAAATCACTGTGCACTAGGTATCAATATGATTCTGTCATACTGAATATGGGTAAGTTTGCATACCTTCACCAAGGATGATGCCAGAATAAGAACATAAAATGGCTGATTCTAATAACTGTCTTAGTTTCTGGTGTCAGTCTGGGGGATCCAGTATCTGTCACCATGGGAGGACATTGCCAACAGACCACATTGCTTTGCAGAAGATGGGCTGCACCTGTCCCCCAGGCTTTCAGATATTTCTTAAAACTTTATACAACCCTTTAGAGCCTTTTTTAGGCAATGCCAAAAAAACAACACTACTGACATAGTGAAAAAGTCTCCAAGCATCCTTAAAGTGTTACTGCTCAATACTAGGAGCCTAAACAAAAAATTCCACACACTTCAAGCCGTCTTCACTCTGAAGAATGTAGATGTCTGTGCTATGATTGAGACTTGGCTTAAAGATGTAGAAAGTACTCTGGCAGTAAGAGGCTACAGTGCCTTCCACTCATTTAGACCAAAAACAGCACAGACTGGGGCCAAATGTGAAGGTGTCTCGATCTACTTTAGCTACAAACATACCTCCAGGATGGTTAAGCAGGATGATACCATGGAAGTCATCACAGATAAGGTTCTCATCATAGGGGTAGGGAGGGTGGCCTAATGATTAAGGTATTTGCCTTACAAACACAAGGTGCAGGGTTTGAGTCTCACAAGGGATGATTGGCTAGGCTTAAAATGGCTCGCAAGGGCAGTTAGCTTAGTACTAATCTATGAACCTATGAACCTAATCATGGCTAGCTACAGGTCACCATTTATGCCCCTGGACTCTCACGACTCTTACCTAAGCCTACTAGAGGTGCTCACCATCCAACCAAATACCCTATTCATGGCTGATTTTAACTACCCCTCTATATGGACTGGGAAACTTACACTGCCTTAAGCCCACAGGCACAATGCTTCCTGGACTTTATTAAAACAAACACTCTGGAACAGACAGTGGACGCTCCAACCAGAGGTCAAACATATTGGGTCTGTTACTCACCAACATGGGAGAAATTTGTCTGCCATCTCCCACCAAGTGCCATGTTGGATCATAAAGCTGTATCTTTTAAAGAAAAAAATCAACCCAGAAAACCCAGCTAAACCAGTAACAGTTAGGAACTATTCTAAGGTAAACTACATCATACTAAGTGAAAGTCTGTCAAAATTCAAGGCTCATCCTAATCCTGTGACCATGGCTGCCTATGCAGAATTACTCACAAAGTCCCTATACAAACATGTGAATAGCTGCACAGAGGCTGCCAAACCTACCAGAAGTAAACCCAAAACAAACACTAAAAACAAACTCCACTGGTGGAATCCTCAGCTAAACAGGGTATATAATAAAAGAAAAAACTTACAGCCAAAATCAAGATAAGTATCTCCCTTAAAGACAAGTGCTCTCTTACAGAACTAAACAAGAAACTAAGGTCTAATTATGTCCAAAAAGAAGTTATAGTACCACTCTACTCAGCTCTTATCAGACCTATCATTGAATACAATGCCCCCTTTGGCATGTACCTAACCAGGCACTTGCAATACTTGGAACACCCAGAAAGGTTTTTCATCAGGAGTACACAGATTGCCTAAAGGTTCTGTCTCTGTATTCAGTTTCCTACAGAATGCTGAGAGGTGATCTTTGCCTGGCTTGCAGGGCTTCCTCATACCCAGCCCTGATGGATCTATTGCACGTGTTTAAAGCAAACAGCACCAGAAACACTAGATACAGGGATCTGAAATTCACTTGTGACATAAACAGAACAGATATGTGTCCCAAAGGAGAGAGAGATATGTATCCCAAAGGATCACTGTGCTATGGACTAGGCTCCCCATCCATGTAAAGCAGAGTTCATCTCTGATCCTTTTCAAAGAAAAAACTTGACAATTGGATGGGAAATCATACAGTTCCCACTGGACTGGCCCCATGTCCCTTATGGACAGTGGCTATCAATAAGAAAAGTATTATCTTAATTAACACCCCCCACAAATCCCTTAGACATCCTTCCATATCACTGTTGCAGTATTCATAACCTAAGGGATCTCCTCCCAAAGGTAGCCCAACATCCAGCCAGTATAGCCTTAGCACTTACATGCACCATGCATCACCCGTATGCTCCCCACACAAGGCATAGGGCATAAAGGTGACATACAGATGCACATACTCTGAACTTCTTTGCTGCCAGTATGAATGCCATCACTAAACATTAGTCTGAATGACTTTCTGCTGTGCTGGTTACCAAACCATGTTTCAGGTAAGTGCCTTACTGGAGTTTCTCATTATCTTCTTTTTTATTTAGTGCTGTTGGTTCATGTCATCCAGAAAAGGAAAATGTCAGCATGGGAAGCAGATTCCCCATAAAGACCATCATGACTGGTGTCCTTTTTATTTGGGTGCTTCCCATGACTATACACAGTGTTCTATCTGACAGACTTTTGTCCCTAAGACCTAATGTAGTCATCTCTCCTCTTTATCGCTTAATGTTGAAAACCAATGTCTTAAGCTGTTGGTTAAAGTTGTATTCTTCCAGTTCTAAGGGTCAGCAGTTGGCCAAGAAAAAGGACAAAAAAATTAGGTCTGATATGGCTGCTGTCCAGCCTCTCCTGGATGTCTCTCTTGAGGCTTGTGAAAGTCCAGAAGATCATCTGGTTGTTGCCTCAGATTCCTCTGTCATGATCTCATCAGAAGCCAGCATGGAACCAACTTCTCACATGTCCTTGGAGGCTTTACAAATGTCTGCTTCAAAAGTTAAGGGAGAACCTCGACTGATTATATCCAATGGACTGAGGGGGGTTTTGCAGATCTTGGTTAGGGAGGAGATCTCTACTAACTTTATTGAATGTTGTCAAGGGTGACTCTCTAAGGGTATTTCATGCAGATGTCCTGCAGAAAAAGAAACAGAAATCCGAGTATATTTCTCCTATAGGTAAGGATCCTCAATATGAATGGCAGGATTTAAATCACGGGTTATTTAATGGCTTTAAAGCCTCTTTAAGGAGTGTCTGTACCTGCCCCTTCCTGATCTGCCACTCCTCTTAAAAGACCCAGGGAACTAGACTCCTCAGATGAGGACATGGATTCTGGGGAAGAGTCCCTGACTTACTCTTCTCATATCCCTTCCCCCCCTAGACTATGCTTCAGAGGAAGAGGATTCTGTTAGTCCAGATCCCCTTTTGGAGGAACTCTCCTTTGGGGATACTGTTGCCCACATGATGGAATTTTTTAAGTGGGATTGCCCTCATGTCTCTGATATTCAGAAAAGGTATTATGAGCCCCTTCAGATGGAGTCTACTAAGCCATCTGCTGTTATCCCAGTTCTGGATGCCCTCCTGGATACCTTTTCAGCAACTTCTGTGGCCCCTGATTTTCAACCCCATGCTTCCAAGAAACCTAGTAGAATTTACAAGGTGCCTGATGAATGTAAATTTCTACATAAATGCCCTTCTGCTGATCCTTCTTTTGACAAGCCCTTCAAGTTGTTACCCTCTACCAAGTCGCTTCCTTCAGATAAAGATAGTATGGGGCATGGAGAGGCTAGGCCAAAAGCTTTTTACTGCTGCCACTTTATCCTTTCGGGCCATCACCTACCAGACTCCTATGACTAACTATGTTTTGGTCCTCTTTCTCAGGTTTCCAAAGTGGTTTCTGACATTCCTGACTCTAAGGGGAAAGTTTCTGTCCTTTCCCTGTTGGGCTCTACTTCTCAAGTTGATCGCTACTCTATCAAATGCAGCTACAATGCAGCTGATGCCTCCACCACTGCTGCTGCCCCTGGCTCTGTTATGAGATGTTAATCTTGACTTCATATTCAGGCTTTGCCTGATGACATTAAGGCCAAACTTTTGGATGCTCCTTTGGATAATAAAAATCTTTTTGGTGATGCTACTGTTTCTGTGCTTTTCAAGTCTCTCCAGGATAAAAGTAAAGCCTTGCAGGAGTTGAAATCTATTTTTGTTTCTCCTATTCATAAGTTTTGGAGAAATTATCCCTCCAGGTCAACTTTTGTTCATAGGCAGTCTCACCCTTCACCCAAGGGAAAAAAGGGTTCTAGACGTGTGCCTCCTGCTAAGTCTACTCTAACCCCTACTGCCCAGAAACCTGCTTTTCAGGATAAGCTGGTTTCCATTTGACAATTTGCTTCCCATTTCCCTAGGCCAGGTTCCCTTATCCTGTCATTTTTCCATCTCTTCCAAATTGGTTAAAGATCGCAACAGCCTTTTTGTTTCTGTCTATTATCTGCCAGAGATATTTCATGGTTCTGAAATCCCTTCCTTCATTTTTGGGCATCCTTCAATCTCCTCAGGAACAACTTCCTCTTTTCCCAGAGGTGCTTCATTCTCTTTTGGTACAGGGCACAATTCAAACTGTGCTCCCTGCCCAGGTAGGGAGGGGGTATTATTCTTAATGTTTTTGGTTCTCAGAAATGGGGGCACTTTCGAGACCAATTCTGAACCTTTCCCAACTTAACACCTTTCTCAAGATTCCTTCTCTTCTAATGTTGCCTCTTCAGACTCTTTTTCCCAGTCCTCTACCCTAGACCTTTCTGGTTTCTCTGGACCTCAAGGATGCCTACCTTCATATTCCCATCCATCCACTTTTCAGGAAATGTTTATGTTTCTCTGTTTCTTCCTTAAATTTTCAGTTCTCTGCTTTGCTCTTTGGCCTCTCTACTGCCCCAAGGGTATTTACAAAATACCTCACCTCTGTCATTGTCTTTTGCAGGATGAGAGGAGTTCATAGCTTTCCTTATCTGGATGATCTGCTCATTCAAGCTTCTTCCCCCGATGCTCTGCTTCATGATCTCCAGTTTGCTATTTCCCTGTTGAAGTGTTTAGGGTTCACCATAAACTTCCATAAATCGGCTCTGACCACTTCTCAGGATCATATTTTCCTTGGTTGCAGGCTTCAGACTATCCCCATATTGGCATCTGTGCCTGTTCCCAAGGCTCTGTCTCTTTCTTTTTCCAGTCTCTTCTTCCTTTGTCTGCTGTCACAGCTGAGGATTTTCTCAGGGTCCTCAGGTTCATGGATTCCACCATTTCCATTGTCCCTCTGGCTAGGCTCCACATGAGAAAGCTACAGTGGTACCTCAATTCATTGTGGCTCCAACATTGACACCCCTTGGAATTCCCATTCCCCTTCCTTGTCTCAAGCTTGAGCTTCAGTGGTGGGTTCATCAACTTTCTCTCAAACCTGGGACTTCCTTTCCAGACTCCAATCCCTACTGAAGAGCTCTTTATAGACACCTCAGATAAGGGATGGGGCCTCCTCCTGCTCTCTCAAGGTTCAGGGTCTTTGACCTCTTCATCAGAGGTCGGACTACATCAATATAAAGGAGATGAGGGCTCTACTTTTAGCTCTTCAAGCTTTTCATTCCCTTTTTTATCCCAAGCCCCTCAAAATTTTCTGAGACAACACAACAGTGATGTGGTATGTCAACAAGCAAGGGGGCACAAGGTCCTATCTTCGTGGCAGACTAGCTCTTCAGGTCTAGGATCTAGCTATCCAGTATCAAGAGACTCTTTAGGCTATTTACATTCCCTTGAAGCACAGTCTAGTAGCAGACTGAGCCAGTCCAGCATACAGGCTAACGAATGGATACTTCACAGAGATGTGTTCCTGGACATTGTGCATAGGTGGGGTATTCCTCAGGAAGATATTTTTGCCTTCCCACTGAACAGACAACTTCCTCTTTTCTGGTCCAGTGACCCAAAACCTCTGGCTTGGAAGGTGGATGTGAGGCTATTGGCCCTAGGGCCTACACAATAATATCTGAGCTGTCTGTGCAAGTCCAAGGTATGAAGAACCTTCTCATTGGCAGACTTCAGAAAAGGAAAAAATGGAAGGAAGATGAATAGACTGGTTAAGGTACAACTCACTGACCACCTTGGGCATAAAAGAAGGATTAGTAGAAAAATACATCTTGTCTCCATGAAGAACTAAGAAAGGAGGAACAGCCATGGGAGCCTGAAGTTCAGACACTCTCAGCTAAAGTGAGGGCCAAAAGAAAAACAGTCTTTACAGTACAAGTTTGCAAGGAAGCTGAAGAAGCAGGCTTAAAAAGGGCCTTAGTCAATTTTTCAGGTACAAAACCGAGGTCCCAGGAAGGCAGAATTGGCTTCCTGGGAGGCCTGATATTTCCTTGGAAGGGGGTGTTTCTGTATACCTTCCCTCTCCTTCCTCATCTACCATGAGTCTTGCACAATATCAAGCAATACTCTTCCAAAATCTTGCTGGTAGCTTCCTTTTGGCCCAGCCAGCATTGGTTTACTCTTCCTTCTCACCTGGCCAGGGTTCTGATCTTTTCTGAGGATATGCTTCAGGTCCTGCAGGAGACCAGGAACTCACTACCAGGAAATCATATTTGTTCAAATGACAGCAGTTTTCTCTCTAGTGCCTCACTCGGCATCAGGATCCCCTATCTGTGGAGGTTCCTCCTGTTCTCTCTTATTTGTGTGATTTGTGACATGCTGGGTTAGCATATTCTTCAGTGAAAGCACACCTGTCAGCAATTTCTGCTTGCCTGGCTTTGACTCCTCCTCCGGCCTCTAGATATGAGGTCAAGCAATTTCTTAAATTTGTCCTTCATATCAGGCCTCCCAGGAAGCCAATTCTGCCTTCCTGGGACCTCGGTTTTGTACCTGAAAAATTGACTAAGGCCCCTTTTAAGCCTGCTTCTTCAGCTTCCTTGCAAACTTGTACTGTAAAGACTGTTTTTCTTTTGGCCCTCACTTTAGCTGAGAGTGTCTGAACTTCAGGCTCCCATGGCTGTTCCTCCTTTCTTAGTTCTTCATGGAGACAAGATGTATTTTTCTACTAATCCTTCTTTTATGCCCAAGGTGGTCAGTGAGTTGTACCTTAACCAGTCTATTCATCTTCCTTCCATTTTTTCCTTTTCTGAAGTCTGCCAATGAGAAGGTTCTTCATACCTTGGACTTGCACAGACAGCTCATATATTATTTTAATAAAACTAAAGTTATTCACAAATTTGAGCAGCTTTTTGTTTCCTTTCATCCCAGGTCTTTGCGTTTGGCTATTTCTAAGCAAGCCATCTCTTCCTGGATTTCTAAGGCCATTTCTTTTTGTTATTTTTTTCATGGTAAATTTCTTTCCTCTCCAGTAAAGACTCACTGCACCAGAGCGGTTGCCTCTTTTGGTGCTTTTTCAAGTGGCATGATACTAATTCTATCCTAGAGGCTGCTACTTGGTCTTCTGTTCATGCTTTCACTAAGTATTACAAGTTGGATGTTGTTTCCAGGGCCAGAGCTGGCTTTGCCTGGGCTGTCCTGAAGGGGTTTCTGGAGGGCTCTTCTGTGCTGTCCTCCTCCTAAGCTTCCTCTTGATCTTTTGTACTCTTCCTTAGGTTATAAACACTGCAACAGTGATATAGAAGGACATAACACAGTTGTGTAAAATATTACCATAAGAGTAGATGACGTTCTCTTCACTGTTGTAGTATTCGTTCCCTCCCTCCTGCTCTATCTGCTGTAGCCTATTCTTTCTTATCTTCCTGGTCGAGGGACTCTTCTTCTTTTTCTCCTTCTGGATGCAAATGTTTTTCCTTGTCCCTAGGGGCATTCTGTTCCTCCTGGGACTTTTCCAGTTCTGAGTATGTGCATCCCTATATCACCTTTATGCCCTACGCCTTGCATGGAGAGAGTATGTGTGATGGATGGCACCTATAATAGGTTCATAGGTTGGTACTAGGCTATTGGCCCTAGGGCCTACACAAGCCTAGCCATAACAATTCCCTGGCTATTTCTTCACACACTATTTACTTCCCTGGACCCCTGTCTAGCAGGATGTTACTAAAGGCTTTGGCATACTGGCCGGATGTTGGCAGGAGATCCCTTAGGTTATGAATACTGCAACAGTGAAGGGATGGACATCTGCTGTTATGGTAAGATTTTACATAACTATACTTTATCTCCCTACTAACATGCCCCCCACACAGACGCCTATGACACTTGGGATCCAAATGGGTTTGTGGTGTGTGGCTAGACTAGTAAGGGCCCCTAGTCGTCAGTAGCCTAGTAAAAGCCTGTAAACCTATGAAGCCAAGGAGACATCACCATAATGTTTTCTATGTACATAAAGATAGAAAATTTAGTAGAGATGACAAAATAAAGGTAGACTATTTCTGTATGAAATTTCTTTATAAATAAAACAAGCTGCAGCAAAGAATCTTGTTTTACTGTGAAAACGGATGAAGCCCTTACTGTGCCCCAGATGAACAGGGATCAACTACTTGCACAGGGACTATAGTGACCAGATGGGAGGGAGGAATGAAATGAGTGGCTGATACCGACTTGACTACCCTGGGGGAAGGAGGCTGCCTATGCTTGCTGCAGTAACAACATTAACAGCTGAGCACTGCCAGTGATATACTATTTAGTAGGAGGTTGTGCATGCATGGAAACAGGCATGCACCTCCCATAGGCAGAAACTGCAGAGCTTGCACAGCTGCAGCTAGATGGGAAGGTACAGGTGCTCTAAATATCCCCACTGGCCCTTGGCATGTGTGATGTTGAGCTTGGACACTAAGGTAGGTACTGTAAACCTGATGAATAAGGATGGTAGCTGGTAGCAGCTGGTGGTAAGCTGCAGGATTAAGAAACAAAAAGGAGACGAATAAATAAAAAAAAACTGTAGCAAAGTTCCAAAAAAAATATTTAGGGCTGAAAAATGGCAAAATAACTTAACAGATGCATAAATTAAAGTGCATAGAAAAACAAAGGTAACTCATTTAACTTACGTTGTAATCAATACATTGAAAAAAATACATTAGACCTTATTTTTATTACATTTATTATAACATTTGCTACATTTTTCTTACACAGATCACAGTCAAAGTCACACAGTCAATCAATTCATCCCTCTACCAACAGCATTGACCTTTGGGGAATGAACAACAGGTTTCCTTCACTATTTACATCTGCACTTTGCAAACAGGGGTGGGAGAAAAGCTGCTGCTGATTGTTAATTATAACTGTGCGACAGGTAATTATACAGGCATGGAATATTTACAATATTAAATTACAAAGACAACCAACAACACATAACATACACTTCTGATATTAGGATTACATGATTTTGTGTGCCTGTCAGATGTATAAGGCAGACCCGAGGCTGTACCATATATTTGCTCATAAAGAACTTGAACAGGAGATGGGAAAACTCAGTAGACATACATCTTGTAATGACCAAGAGGGCCTGTTTCTTTCTAGCAGAAAAGACAAGGCACAGACAATGAAATATATCAGTGAATACACTGTGTTCATCAGGAGATATGAATCTGTTACACTCTGTGTGCAATTTCCTACAGTACCTACAGAAACATTATTAAATAGGAGCTGATGAGCATTTTTGGCAAGCATTCCCTTCTGCTGATTTCTGTTTCTCTAGTAATGATCCTGCAACCATCAACTGGAGAGTAATATTTCTGCTTCAAAACATTTGTAAATAAGTATTGCTAAGGTGGGACACTAATTATTACATATCAATACATGACTAGGAATATCAAGAAGAAAAACGTACCCACACCAACTACACTGCACACTTGCTAGTAGCTTAACTCTTGTTTACTGAAAGATATCTTCAGAGTCTAATATTGTGTCTTAAAGGGATGCAGTTAACTAAGCAATATAAAAATGTGTGTCTTTCTGTAACAGGTGACCTTGAACAAGTCATTTAATCAGACAGTGCCTTTGGACAATTGGGAAATTGGGATCAGCTCCTCACTGGTGTCTGGGACTGCGAGCCCAGTAATTCACTATACATATATATATATATATATATATATATATATATATATATATATACACATATATATTTGTGAATGTGTGTATATGTACAGTCATACACACAGATGTATATATGGGTTCACTACGAAAGACTAAAAACCCACAAGACTAACGCCCGTAATCCCGAGACCAAATACCCGAAAGACGAGAAGACCGACGGACCACAAGTGCGAAATTCAAAATCGCAAACAATCAACACACATAGAGTACACGCATACACATACACACAGTATCCCCCCCATACCCAAACAAATAATACTACACTATAATTAAGCAGGGGGGCAAATCACCCTGCACCCCCCTACTTTAATATTCTAACTCCGAGATTGCACAAACACACACACAAGGCAAACTCACACCCACACATTACCGTCCCTC
>NC_056743.1:260434911-260509911 GCF_019279795.1 Protopterus annectens
GCTTCAACTCTCATCAACCTATCTGTCATTTGTCAGTCTTTTATATCATGCTTAAATTCTTATAATTTCCAATACATATTCATGCTCTGATCCCAACTGATGTTTTCTTCTGTCATCTGTACTTGCTGTTTCTCCTTTATTTGTAGCTATCTTACAGTGTATTTTATACTTGCTCACCTGTTCTGCAACGCAAAAAGAATGTCTGCTTTTGAATCACAGATGCTTTCTAGTTGTATCTGTATTTGTATTTCCTATACCAGTCTCCTCTTGGAAAACATTTCTTAGCCATCACATTATAAGAAACATATCAGTTAGGTCATGAATGCACACTGTAACTTTTTAAATTCTGATGCAGTTGTATGTGATCTGACAGAGCATTCTTGGTTCTCTAAAGGTTGTTAGAATAAAGTACAATCTATACGTTTGCTGATAACTGCACTCCTCTCATTTTTTGTTGTATATACTTGAAATCTTCAGGCTAACTCCTACTGCATGTCCCTTAATCTTCTGTCCGATGAGATGGTGCAACACTGACATTTACATATATCAATGATGTATTCAGTACAGCATGGGTGTTCCTGTTTTGAAAACCCTCCAAAGGCAGTGGGGTTTGAAAAATGAGGCTACATTTTCAAGAGTAAACCATCTGCATGCTCATCGAATGGTAGAGTTCAGAGCTGCAGTTTACCATTAACCAGCACATTAAAAGCAGCACAAAGCCATGAAGGGAAAACAAGTGGTTTGCTAGATACAAGCAACTGTGACCTAACAGCATTCCAAGCAAGTGTCAGTGCAAGGCTGTTACAGTTAAGCATACACATGTAGAAATCAAGAGTCAGTGACGAGCTCCTGCAAACTAGTAAAGATAAACTCCAATGAGATGCTCACATAAGAACTGAAAAATACATTACTTGAATTATCTGAGGACCTCATTCTTCTGAGACTTCCATCCCCTCTGTTTTTACTACATTTTTTGGCAAAGAGAATTCAAGCCGAGGCATACATTTGTTTTTAGGGAAAGACAGAGGCAGAGGTTCTGTGTTAATTCTATTTGTAGAGGGATGGCTAATGGCGGGTCATAATTTTATTTTATTTGTGTTTATTTTTATCTAAGATAGGAAGATTGGACTGATGGTACTTTTTCAGTTGTAAGTAAAATAATATATGTATTGTGTATAAGGAAAATACACAAAGGAAACAGAGCAGTATGGATCAGTGAGCAAGAGGGAGTCAGAGCAGCCTAAAAAGATATTAATTTTATAAAGCCACATTAGCCATCTCAGCACTGAAATTCAGTGGATGTTTCAGCTCTGACAAAAATGTCGTGTTTGCCAGAATTATACGACAGTCTTTTCATGACAAAATTGGCTTATGATAAAATATGCTCACCCATTTTAAGAATTGTGATGTACCATTATCACTACAAATCCCTATGTGCAAATGCTGTACACCACCCTATATTTTATTTGACTTACTAATCCGTTGTTGATTAGTAACAACACTGATATATTCTGAGTTGTGCAACTGTTTTACCACCCTTGCCATCACATACAAAAAAAGAAAAAAAATCTTAACAAAATTATGTCTGACGAAAGCAGTTAAATGACCTCTGGAAATGCTTCTGTAACTCTAACCATCCCATGATACGTATTTTTGTTGTTTTAAAAGAGTAAAACTGAGTCAAATGGGTGTCACTAAAAGCATCTGGAATTTGGCAAGTAGTGTGGATGACTCAGTCCCTCTGTAGCCTAGCTAGTGGGAATGAAGCACACAGAGTGAACACATTTTCCCTTGTTATGATGCAAAGCACTGTTTCTCTTGATGATCCACCCAGAATCTAATCTTATACAAGCTTTTATTTTTGTTTAGAGATACATGAGACACTGAGTGTATACTATTTTCTGTGCCTGTATGTAGCTGCATGTCTAGTAACCCTCTAAAGCTGCCATCACTGGTACATTTTATAAATTATCTGAGAAATTCACTCATTCTACAAATGTGCTTTTGAAACTGTTGCTCCCATCAGCACAACTCACAAAAGTTCTTAAGTGTCTGTGCTCTAAGAAACACAGGTCAGATACAGTCTGTCCCCTAAAATACATCTATTGTGCTTTAAATGTGCACCACAGAAGCATTCTCCTTTCACTCCATTACGTGAATCTGAGTTTCTGTCTGCTGATTTCACTGTACTACATATTCACTGCAGGAACACTGACCTCATTTTGTTTCCTCTGTTATTGCTCAGTATGACTCTCTTCTATACATTGCCAGCATATTACCTTGCTATGTAAATCACAATATTAAGACTTAGTTAAGCTATGGAAGTAAAGTTAGGAAAGTGGTGCTCTGTAGCAATTTTTTCAATGGTGAGGTGTTAATTAAGTATTCAGCAGGGTCACTTTCTTAAAACAGCCAGCCAGCCAGCCAGAAGAGCTTGAGGACAATAGCCTAAAATAGTACAGAACTGTGGTTCACTGGAAAAGTCACTGCAGGGATCCTGTTCCACAGTATGCCTTCTGAAGCTGTGTGCACACACTTGGCTCCTCTGTACCATGTGATATCGTCTCTTCTTCCTCCTCACACTCGGGAAGTGATGTACACAGAACGCATCCTTTTGGCCAAAGCAGCCTGAAGATCATTAAGGGGATCTAGTCCCTGTACCTTGCTGTTCCTCCCAAAGATCAGTTGCTTGAAAGAATCTAGTTCTAGCAGCTGGGCCATATTCCGCAGAAAGTACCCTTCGCAGAATGAGGCTAGCTCTGTAGCATTGTGGATCTGTTAAAACAAGAAAAAGAATTAACTTAAAAAGGCCCTCTTGTTCCTTATTAGAATGTAATTATAAAACACTCCAATATGACTCCATTAACACTGCCTCTGTTAAAGATAAATTGCAGATAAAGTTTGGAAAAAAAACATCTGATATAAATCACACACTTGTCCATTGATACGTTAGTACTTAAATATGCCCATTTTTTGTACTTCATTAAGCCCATATACCATCTCAAGTTGAATTTCAGCAATCATCCAAGAGTGACCTGAGATAGTACTAAACAGATGCACAGTAACCTGAGTCCCATCTGCAGCAGCATGCAGCTAAACATACTGACGAAGTTTCAAATGAACAATCACACTTTAAAAGCTAGCTGAAGTTGTACTCATTACCTACTAAGTGTGATTGTCCATCGCAATAAAGTAGGAGTGTCATAGGAAAAAATGTGACAGTGTTGTTTTGTTTAGTGTGTATCAGTGGCAGCATGTGTTACAGTTTCAGGAATCACAACTGTTCACCTCCTGCTGTTGTTGTGGCTCATAACTGCTAATGCTACTGCTTCCTATATAACATTTATATAACATCTATACTAATTAATCAATCAATCCAAGAATCTACCTCTCTCTCTATCTAGAAATGATTCTGTACAATACCAGTCCACATGGGTGGACACTCTACTGACCTTTCCAACTACCAGCCCATAGCTATTCTGTTCCGCCTCTCAAAAATACTAGAAAAATGTGTACACAGACAAATCATGGACTACCTTCTTCACAAAAACTTACTCCTACCCAACTGCTTCCGCCCTACCCACGGCACAACTACTGCTCCTCTTTCCTTTACACAAACTATCTCACATGCTAGCGACAATAACAACCTTGTCTCCTGTCTATTTCTAGACGTTTCCAAAGCCTTTGACACTGTTTCCCACCCCAAGCTCCTTTCCCATTTGTCCATTCTCAGTCTTTCTCATCCCACTCTCAAATGACTCTCAAGCTACCTCACCAATAGAAACAGTCAGTCAAATGGGTCTCTTCCTTCTCTCCCTTCCTCCCTGTTAACACGGGAATGCCTCAAGGCTCCATTCTCGGGCCACTACTGTTTAATATTTTCACAAACACTCTGCACACTTCTTGCTTTCACTCTTCTCTTATACAATACACAGATGATTCCACTATCACCTCTATTTTATTTTACATTTGTTAACCGGGAGAATCCGACTGGATACATGTCCATTTTCAGCTGAGGCCAAGGGAAGAAAATCTAGTAAGAAATTTATACATAACAAGCAAATTTTCATAGGAAAAAATATATATGAAACAAGCGTATTTTCATAGGAAAAAGGAAAAATAACACATTTTTACAGTATTGCATGGGTTTACAGTTTTGAAGAAATAGAAATTTTTATATAACATGCAAATATTAATAGGAAAAACACATTATTCTACAAGATTGTATAGGTTGACAGGTGCTTAGTACAATCATCCATGAGATTGACAGACATATCAAACATAAAATAGTATAATGTTCGAAGTATGATGGTACAGAATCATAGAGATTGAAGTATCTTAGGAAGAGATTATCGATCAACTGCAAGGTATAGAGATGAGAGGAAGCAACTTAGTGGGTGGGGAGGGGGGTAAAATAAGGGTCAACCTGGGGGGAGGCAGGGACAATTCCATGAGAGTAGTAGGTGTTCTTTTAGTAGTGTTTTGAATGTAGTGATTGATTTGGCAGAGGTAATAGTCGAGGGTAATGCATTCCAGATTTTACCTATGTAGTTAGGGAATAGCGAGTCACCTGCTGAGTTGTTGGTTTTGATTAACTTAATTAGTCTTTTACCACTACAGTGAATTTGTCTGGGATTGGCTTGTAGTTTAATTAAGTTGGATAGTGCTGGTGTTTTTTCAGTAACAGTTTATTAGCAAAAGAGAGTTGGTGGAATGAGAGGAGGTTTGGGAATTCAAGCCAATTGAGTTGACATATTGTCTGACAATGGTGGGCATGGTAGGGGGCACTGGGTTTATACTAACTAACCGAACACTTAGGTTAGCGAATCCAATGTGATTGACCCACATTAAGCAAACGGGCAGTTCAGCAAAACCTGTAAGCAATGAAATTCCAATGATCGAACCATTTAGTTTGGCCAACACCGATGCACCTAGTGTGTATAGGAATAGCTATAAATGCCAGAAACCATGAGGTAACTGAAACATCCACTTGTATCACCTACAATCCAAACTGTGAAACACACATATCGGGAAACATAATTAATGAAAAATAATAGAATGTGCTGAGTGATTAACAATGAAACCCCTAACGAAAACTCTACACATCCGGAATGGTTTTGCACTACACCTTCAATAGCATGGCAACAGAACGTAAAAACTCATCCTGAGTGTACGAAGCTTTATTTTGCAGTACAGTATGCAACCTGTCACACCACTCCATTGTTTTCCTTTTCTTTGGTGAAGGTGGTACTGCAGATAACAACCTAACGCTAGTCTTGTTCACCTTGTTTTGCTCCTTTACCAAAACAGACAGAACACATGGTATGTCACAAATCCGTCTGCCTAACAGACAGCAAACCCTCCTATGCCATCCCTCTATGTGGTTTTGTCTACGCGGTAGACATAACCTATTTAAATCTGACATGTTCCAAAATTGAACTGAAAACATGGGGGGAAATCTGCCTACACTGCTCAGTCTAGTGAGCTGTTTACCGTACCGGCCTAACACGTACACATCTGAAAAATACGTCAATAACTCTTCGCCTGCTCTAGGAAATGATTTAGACAAGTTCTGAAAGGCGGATATAACTTCTTCAACATTCAAAAATGCAAGTGCAATGAGCTTCTTCAGACTTAGTTGAAAAGTAACACACTTCCCATATAAGGTCGCTAATCCTAAAGCCTGCACCTTTCGCCAAATGGCTTGTGCAAAATGGAACAAGCATCCTTTATTGGTGACATCAGCAAAGTTGTACTTTACACTCCAAACTGCTGCAAGCTGAAAATCTGACAGGATAAACTCAACACACACACACACGTAGCTTCACTTCATTCAAGAGATCAAACAGACACTCCCACGAGATGTTATAGGACTTGAAACATTTTTTGGACATCAGACAATACACGAGCGGCAGACATTTAGTATTGTCCCTTACCATAACTAAGGCAAGTATACTGTATAGTTGTCTACATAAACAAGCCTTAGTTAGAAATACCCCGTCCATTAACCACATCCTAGCCTCACTCAGATCACGTAGATTTTCAGCTGTTGTAAACACCAAGACATGTAAGTTGTTGTGTATGTCAACTTTACGCTTTTGGAGAAAAGTACCTTCCTTTTAGGTACCAGCTACTGGGATCAATATTGTCTAATGTTGTACATACCATACTATAACTCTTGATATGCCTATGTCTCACCTTATTAACTTGCTGCAACAGCGATCTACGTGAGGGTAAACTGAGTAGATTTTACTGATGTGCTAGCTAGAACGTCTACTAATATGGCGGGTGTATCTCTATACACCTGTGCACTCTGCTTCAAGTTATCACAGGCTATGTATTTCTCTACCTCTGTGATATCTGTAGGATGGTGGTGTCCTGTACATTTCAGAAGCATTTCCCCATCAAGCTGTGTACTACTGATTGCCCTACCTTTACACCTCTCTTTTGCCTTCATCTTACAACACCAGTAGTGTTTGTCCTTGACTGCCTTTTCCAGATTAAACAAATAGCCATCCACATTAAGCATTTCCCTGCCTTTCTGCGACTTTACTGTTTTGTAGAATTCCCCTACCACTCCGGGTGTATGCAATGTATTATTAGCCATTTTACGGTCTAGCGCATGTGCAAAACACACACATTCACATCTTTCTTCCCTTTATACATGCATTGTAAGATAACTTTCATGTAGTTTAGAGTCTGTTTATTTGTATAGTATATATTTAGCAGCCAGTGTAACTATAACCTGGGAATTGTTAATATATGCATTTGGGATTGTATGCGGTCATATATGCTGTCTCGGACAGTTAACTGCAATAGTCTTTATGTAACTATGTTTGTATTTGGTATGCGTGCCTGGGCCAACTAAAAGATTTCGATGTTTTTGTTTTTGGCATTACTTCTCTTTGATGTGATGCTCATGCGCTTAATGTGGGTCGATCAAGTTTGATTCGCTAACCTAAGTGTTCGGTTCGTTAATATAGACCTCAGGCACAGGTAGCAAATCTGGCAATTTGAGTATAGCAGATTTTGAGCTTGGCCATTTCAGCTTTGGGTAGGTTGGTGAAGATAGGAGTGGCATATAATAGTGGGGAGAGGAGATGGGTTTGAGCTATGGTTATTCTAGCAGGTTCAATTAGAAATGGTTTATTTTTATAGAGGCTACCCAGTTTTCACTGGATGTTTTTAATAGTTTGGTTTAGATGTAGGTCGAACTTAAGGTTGTTGTCATTGGTCACTCCTAGCAATTTAGTATGTGTGTCTGGAGAGATGATAGTCCCAGCTCTGGGCTCAATATTAAATGAATAGGGAATTGGAGTGGATTTATTTGGTTTAAATATCATCAGTTTTTTTTTTTTTTTTGGATTAAGTAAGAGGTTTTTATTAAGAAACCAGGTTTCAGTAGTTTGGAAGGCTTTTTGGGTAATAGTAAGCAGTTTGTGTGGGTTATTGGTTGAGCAGACTACAACTGAGTTGTCAGCATACTGTATAATGGTTGCTTCTTGGCAGATGCAGTGAAGATCATTAATGAAGACAGAGAATAGTAGGGGACCTAAAATGGACCCTTGTGGGACCCCAGTGGTAATAGGTAGCAGTGAGGCTAGGTTAATGTCCAATCAAACTGCTTGTTGTCTACCTTGTAGATAATTATGGAACCAGTCTAGCGAGTGGTTGCTAAGGCCAAAATTAGTGAGGGAGTGCCTTAGATACTGTCTCAGACTTCCACTCTTTAATGCAAAATTCCTTCATCTCTATAGAAAACTGGTTAACCAATAATCAGTTCATTCTTAATCCAAAAAAAAAAAACCAACTAAATCTCATTTTCACCTCAAACCATCATTTACTATCACATTATTCAGCAACACTGTCATTAACATTGAACAACATACCAAGCTACTAGGCGCAATTATTGATGATCAACTTAAATTCGATCTGCATATACAACACTGTATTAGGAAGACAAACCAAAAACTGAATTTGCTTTACAGATTCAAAAAATTCCTCACCACTGACTCTTGACTCTCCCTTGCCTGCCTTCTTTCTAGTCTTTTTTTATGTGTCACCTATCCTGATCAACCTACAATCCTCTCTAAAGAATAAACTTGAACTCACAACAAAATTGCTAGGCTTGTGCAAATCAACCCTACAACTCTCACCACTGCCTATCTCTCCAAAGATTTAACTGGCTTAAATTTCCTCAACAACTCCTACTACCCCAACTGCTCCTTACACACTCTATCCTCAACAAACCTTCTCCTGCCCTGACATTTCCTCCCTCATCTACCTATATACAGCTAACTGCTTTTTAAGTAGCTCTGCCAATCCGTCTTAGAAAGCTACAACCCACAAAAAAACAATCAGCCAACACATATATAGCTACTCAGTTGCCTCATCTTGGAACAAACTTCCACTGAACATTAGAACATTACTGAATACTAACTCCTTCAGAAAAGCTTTAAAGGAAACCCTATTAAACTCATGGATCTGCTCATGAGAAAGCCCAACCTAACTCTCTACCTACACTTCACCTCACTCTTCCATTTCCTTTCTATTCTGCCCACACTGCTCGCCCTAACCTTCTACTGTTTAACCCACTTCACTTTTTCCTGACCTTATTAACTGTCCTACTCTGCATCCCAAGTTCAATATGTAACTAAATCACAATCATGGATTGTTGTTTTTGTGCTATGTGGCCACCTTATAAGAACTGCATTGTAATATTAGCATTTTGTAATATCTGTTTAAACCTGTACTTAAAAATGTTCTGCTTGGAGCTTTTCTCCCCGGGTATCCACTGAAAATGGGCCTTAGCTCAGTCGGACAAACCCGGTTAACAAATGTCAATAAATAAACAAACATCTATATAACATATACTATCTATACATTTGCTTTGCTGTTCTAATTCCTATAGCATGACATAATACTTCACAAAAATTGGTGCCTTTACCTTGTTTGTGTTTTCTGCCCAGTGCATTAAGCACTATTCTGCACAGAGGTGATGTTAGTGGTAGGCAACAGCCAATCACATGAGACTGGATCTGACCTGCCACTGACAAGTCACCTATACGGTGACACTTTTCTATTCTTTTATTGCCCTCACTCCCCAATTATAAGAAAGCATTGTATACTGACAGGCTCTTAGTTTTGTTCTGAGCACTGGAGATATGGATCTATGGAAAGGTGATCTATTTCTGTAAGAGTGGATCACTGTGGAATGACTTAAGAGAATCAACACTGTCTGCTGTGTGTGTGACAACTTGTACAATTGCTGTGCTAGTGCAGTGACATCCAGACTTCTTGCAGATGTAACTATCATCCATTACTTTTCTAATTTATTTTTTTATTATTTATTTGACTTTGACTACCCAGGTGGCTAATAAAATAACCTGCTAATAAAATATCTTAATATATTTTTTGAAATGCAGACTTGAAAAAAAATGTTTAGTTCAGAGTCCTCTAGTAAGCTGTACGTGGGAGGAGTGCCATTTCTTCCATTAGTATGTTTGTAAGGCATTACTCTCGGAACTCCTGTTTTTTACTGAGCAAAGGAAAAGGTTGAACTAGATGCTGACTGCAACACATCAAGTTACTGTACACAGCCTGTATGATAATCTGTGCAGTAAAGGGAAAAGACACAACAATGTATTGTCTGAAGTGGTGTATCACATTGTAGAGTGTTAGAGAAATCTCATAGTTACCTTAGGTAGAGTAAGGAAAAGGTTTGAGGAGGGGTAGGAGTGCAGGAACTGGTGATAACTTAGAAGAGTAACTCCTAGGATATACATCAGTAAACCCTGTCCAACTTCATCCTCCAGGCAGTGAATGCATGCCCAATACCAAGACCAGACCCAGAGTGAAAGGCATGCATGTTTTTTTTTTCAAATTTTTGAACCCTAAACCAAACTGACATGTACCAAATCCTGTAAAAGAGTTATTCACAAAACTGTTATTAAATATGCAGATATGCATAACTACTGCTATAGACAAATGTCAGCATGTTTTCTCACTGTGGCTCAAAGTCACTGATCATGTGCAGCTTTCTTTCACCCACAGCCATATGAAAGCTTGTGGCCAAAACTTAGTTTCTATCTCTGCCAGTGAAATATTAGTGCAAATATAAAAATACAATATATTTTCTACATCACTGAAGCAAAGTAGTAGAAATCCATTTCTGCTAATACATCCCAAATTACTTATGCACTGCTTTTGCAAAGGGACCTCACACACGAGCTTCATAGTCCCAGAGACACCTAGACAGTTGCGCACACACATATACATATGCACATATACAGTTACACACATACACACACAGGCAGCCTCTCAGTGCTTACATTCTGAGGGACAAACAGACCCACTGCTCTCATTGACAGCAATAGATGCACATTGTAAAACACTGCATTCAGTCCTCACTGCTTTACTGAATTATTTCATGTTGGTGTTAAGTCTATGAGCTGGAGCGCATGGCTAACTTACATTAGCTGTGCGCCAGCCTGATACATTTGCATGTGGTGTTAACCAGTGATACTTGCTAGAGGCTTCATACTACTGTAGCAATATAGCAGTCTTTGAATATTTATCTCATACACTGAGCAATCCTGCTAGAAAACTGATTGTACAACATGTTATGCATTTCTGAATATGTCACACATTCTGACATGAACAGAGTTAAAATCATTAGCAGGAATGAAGATACAGTACTTTGTTACTTTGTATACAATATGACATAATTTTAAGATTTTCATTAATAGTTCATTGTCAAAATAAAAATGATATGATAGTCATCAGTGTATAGATGAGGGTGCATGCATGAAAGAAAGAGGCATGGGAGGTGGAAATGAAGATGTAAACAATTGGTTAAAGCAATGTTTACTGCAAATTGCATACTTTATAGTAATTATGCAAAAAGCTGTCTTAAGGATTGCATTATACTGAAGTTTGGTTCAGGACTGAAAATAATTGATGACAGCATATAGTCTGACCTACTCATGGAGTTACAGACATTATCAGAAATGAAGATATGATACTTTGCTTGGTACAGTATTCTGCAAAAGAAAACTAATCAAAAGTATTTCTGCTACGTAGAGCAAAAAAAAATTGCCTACTACTCCTAGTAGAAGAACCCTAGCTAACTTTTATCTTTTGTTCCCTCATCTGAATAGCTCACATATTTTGACTAAAATCCAGATCTCTCTCTCTCTTAAATCACAACTGGAACAATAGCTGGATTTGCAACTAACCTGCCACATAGAGCTCATTGCTGGTCTGCATTACATGCTCTCCACTGGTTAGAACTCCCACATCATCTAGCCCATGTGCAACTTCTTCTAACCCATAAAATACTATATAACCCCTCTAGATGCCCTTCTACCTTCTTGGTGCTTCATCACTATCTCCCAAGTCACTCTCTGTGCTCTTAAGAAAAAAACCTGCTTGAAATCTATTAACCAAAACAAAAAAAGTACTGGACAAAGTCTATACTCACACTACACAGCTAAACTATGGAATAATATCCCCAAATCAATCAGAATTATATCAAGCCTCCATGAATTTAAGTTCTCTCTCAAAGGACTTCTCATTAACTCATGGCTATGCCAATGTACCTCTCCTATATGATCTAAATCAAGAAATGCTTTACATTTTTACTAATCTTTCATCATACTCTCTATACCCTTTCAATGGTAGCCCTCTCCCTCTTCTTGTGGGTGGGGGGGACCTGTCTCATCTTTTTTCGATGTTTCCTAACATAGTAGTCTATGCTTCTAATACTTTTGTATATACTGATTGTCATATTTAATTGTACTTTTTTTTTATTACATCACTGGTGTCTCCTCATGCTTTATTGTATCCTAAGCATTCCACTGTCAAACTGTATGTCTATATGTTTTTTTTAATTACATATATACTACTGTTTTATTTGATGTTATTTAACTCTCTGGAGCTTTTCTCCCCTGGCCTCCTCTGAAAATGGGTATTTATTACCCAGTCTGACTTCCCTGGTAAACAAATAATAATAAATAAATTAAAAAAAAAAAATAAAAGATTATTTAGTATTTGCATTAATATTTCACTTCCATAAAGAAGGTCACTAACTGGCTTTCAGTATAAGATACAGCAACATTTCTATTGGGTAAATTTGTCTTCAAACTTACACATGACAACTACTGCCCACCTTTAAAAAAATAAGGGTACTTACGTATTATCGCAACCACGTTCCAAAAGGTAAAAAAATTAAAGACATTTTCTTCAAGTTAGACTTTGCTGTACGAATGGACTGTCATTCTTTTCTTTTCACTGAAAAAGCATACTCTTTTCACATCTGATCATGAAACTTAATTTCCTGTTAACTAAATAGTCTGAATCGTTTGAAGTTTGTTTGCAATCGATAGAACATACCACAAGGACTTACAAGGCAATGGCTACGTTACAAACATTCCAACATTTAAACCTGATGGCTCACATACAGAGCAGAGGGTCATGGGATAAAGGAGCCGTGTTTATAATTTGTAAAAAAAAAGGTGAGGTTATGTTAGATTATCCACCACAGTGAAACCAGCCATAATGGTGAACAAAGCACAGATTGCCTATCTTAATTGGTCTTCATTTAACAGTAATGTTAATGGTGAAGGGCTGTTAGTATACTGATTACTCTTAACAGTTTTTGAATGAAATAAGAAATTAAAAATCGTGAAAGCATTTTAAAAGTGCACAGTTTTTCACTGAAAGGGAGAGAATGAAAGTTAATTCATACAGCAAAGTATGAGCTGAACGTGGTTGCGATAATCCGTAAGTACCAAAATAAGTTACAAAGTGGAATCCCGACTCTACTATAGGCTCAGCACTCATTATACTGCACAGACCTCCATTTTAACATCGTCTCCTTAATTGAAAGAAACTTCTCTAAAATTCTTCCAAGTGTACAGAACAGATTATCAGATAACATTAGATGTGTCACTAAACTAGTGTCATTCCTAAAAATGTTGAAGAAATACCTTTATCAAGCTTGTACTTCACTACATATGGCCAGATAGTCCTATTTCATAACTTTCTTTTCCTCCTATATATGTATATTAACATACACAGGTATTGCTATTCCATTCTATTTCTACTGAAGTATGTATCTGGGCTACATTGTCACCTGGCCTTCTGTACTCATATCAAGTCATATTATCAGTGTTTAATGATCTGCTTCAAATGAAGCTCACTCAAGCTGAGTTTTAGACTCACAAAGTCTCATACAGACTGAATACGACTGTCAGACTGAGTATCATTCACGTCATGTAATCCCACATACACTCTTCTGTGCACACAGAGGCAGAAGATCCTGTCACTCCAGGCCTTTGGCGCAGCAGATCCAGCCTTTGGAGTATTTTTTTTTTTAATTTTGTCAGACACGTTAGGCTTTCTGTTAATGTCCAAAGAGCATTTAATGGAAAATGCCCACCTCGTATAGAAAAACAACTACTTCTCATTATATTTTGATATTCCAAGTAATACTACAACAAAAGAATCACTCTAAGTATATTTTATTATATTTTAATTTCTTTCACCTCAAAATGGGCATCTTGTGGGGCTGACATACTAATGTGATTTTGCTTTTTGTGTGACTTTTTCTTCTTCCTAAGAATGTAGTTTGGGTCCCTATAAAACAATATTGCTTAATCATCCTAATTATATTTTCCCCTTCCATTTAGCTATGAAAGTGCTAGCAATCACTAGTATTTAAGATGGTCATAAAAGCAGAGCCACGCCCTTTTTAACTAAGTTGTCGAGTTCTGTACTGAGTTTAAGAGTGCTAAGGCATTTCATGGTCCATTTACATTTTCTTCAACAAAAAGGAGGTGAAAAAACAGACCTGTCTATGTGGCTAGAGCTGCAGTTCTTAAAAAAATCCTGACCCACCCCCCACTCATTTACTAGGTTTGAATGTTGTTAGCTCTGCACATTAATTAGTGACTGACAGTTACTATTTTAATAAAATAGTAAGACAAACAACAGATGCCTGTTTTGTGGTTGCATGGATAAAAATAACTTTTAATTGGCAAAAACAACAGTATATACAGTTCACTCCATTGATGTTGAGGGATAAAGTCTTCACCCAATTGACCTGGGTTCAACTAGCAGTCAGGCATCTGCTGGATCTAGTGTGCAGAGGATGGACATGCCTATCTTAGGGCAAGGGTGTGGTCAAGGTCACATGGTACCAAGATCTCCTCAGAGGAATAGAGGCAGGCATTGAGATGACCTGGAGTTAAAGAAGGCACATGTACAGTAGCCTCATTATGAACCATGCACTCACACAGGGTAGTATAATATCTCTCTTCATGATGTGGGTTGCAAGCCCCCTGGAAAAAGGAGAGGTTAGGGCCATGACAGGAAAAAAACTGTAAGGTGGCTCTTGCAGCAAACTCTCACCCAGAGAAAACAAATGGGTTGACCAGGAACACAGGAGAAAAAGGATAGAGAAAAAAAGTATGGTATACAGCAGTCTAGTACTGTGGTACTGCAGTATGACTTATCCCTCTTCTTTTTTTTCTGCATGCTTGTTCCCACTCATCCAGTGCCCATCAAACACTCTCATATCAGCCAAGTTCATTCATTACCCCTATCCTGGGTGTTCCCCAATGAGGATAAAAGCTGGCTATGAAGGCCATCACAAAATTAGATTCAGTGCTGGTTTAAGCTCTTGCTGTCATACTGGCATTGAGGGAGTATTTCGTATGATCTGTAACCCCTCTAATGGGCAGGGGACAAGTGAACCATGTTTCTGTGGGAATGACTGTGCCCTGCAAGTGTGACAGCATGCTCCCATGCACCTGTGATGAGGGTTTGTGCGTTTATGTCCTAGTTACCAAACAACTGTCCCTGGGTTGCCCTTCACATTGCCACCCCTCTTTTGAGAAACTGTGGCATTAAAACAGTCCTGGCCTCTCTCCCCTTTCCAGGGATATGCAGGTCCATCTTCACTACACTACCTGCAACAATGCATGACCCTGTAATCAAACGGCCTTTTGGGCCTTAGGCAGGGCTTTATATTTTTATGTTAATGGAACTGGCAAATCATCACTGTTCTTTGTATAAACAGTTCCCCAACTATTTGTGGAAAATGGTTTCATTTTAGGTGTTTTTAAAAAAATTGTGGGTAGTGACCAAAAGTGAAAACTGCAGAATCTTTGCTGTTTGAACTGTGTTTTGTGGGGTGAGGCAAATTCCCATCAGGAATAGCAATATTTAAAACATAATAAAATGGTGGGATCATCATTATACATGTCAGGGGAACCAAGTGGACAAGAAAAAAACTGAAGGTACTGAAAAGTTTCCAGACACTAAACAATACAAAAGTTACATTACAGGGAGAAAACAAACTTTGGATTAAGAGGAGGACAGAGTTTTCCCATTAGTACTTTCAGACATTTGGGATGTAAGTTATTCCATAACCACTGCATCCCAGAGTTCCTAGTATTCAGCAGTCTATTGACTTTTAGTAGTGTAACAAAATTATAATGTCTGATCAATCTGATCCACTGCTTATTTCTGATTGACATCATTTTTCCATACTGATCAAAATATAACATATTGGAACTGGAACAGTTAAATAAAAGCTGGCCTTTAGACATAAATTAATAATAAATAAGACAAGGATTCTACATTTCAGCTTATCCTTCTAAGTTATCGAGACGGAATGATGATGAACTGTATAAATGGCCTCATACCCTTGCATATCTGTAGACGGTAACACAGTTGTCTGTACCAACATTCTGAGAGCAGATGACTTCACAGTGTTTCTGCAGGGCATCCAGCTGAAAAAGACTTGCAGCAGACAGAAGCTATAAGGAAAAAGTGAAAAAGAAACAGTTAGATAAGCAGATATTCTACATTTCTATGTAGCACTAATGAAGAGATGCAATACAGCCTGGTAAACACAGTTATTTGTTCTGAAAAGGCACTGGTTGGTCACAGACCCCTGACACCTATTTACACCATCATACAGGTATCTATTGGGGCTTTTCTAATTTAAAGCCATAGCACCACCTATTTTAGGCAGACATGAGTACCCATGCCACTGCAGGGACCTACAATGCCTGTCCTTTTATGTGTTGGCTCCACACACGTGTGAGGACTGCCATCACTGGTTTGGTAGGACCAAGGCCACCTCCTCATTTGGCATCTACTGGGCACCAGGTAAGTTTCTGCTTTCTCAGTGGCAATGGGCTGACTTGGACTACCAATCCCATCCAAAAATATGGGCGAGAAAGTGTTCACCACTGACTCCCACCATCCCCTGCCAGCTCTCAAGCCACTAGTCAAACACAGATTACCTGGGATGCAGTTAGGGCTTTATCTCTTTGGACTACGGAGCTGGATCCAAAATTACACAAAACTTCACTAAAAGTAGCTTAGGACTACCATATCCTTAATGAATCACAATATTAAGAGATTTTCAGAGTGTTCAGAGTCATCCTTTGATCTACTATAGACAGGTTTGATTATGCTGGGAAACAAAGTCTCTACAACATGTAAAAATTACATTTATACATTTTCTCCTAATATGCAACATACACGCATACTGTAATTTATTTGAAAGTATCACATTTACTTCATTTGCAGTCTCATACCTGGCAAAGTCAAGTATTACATTTGATGAAATTACCAAATTTGATATTTTCAATTTAGCCCAAGCATATGTCATTTTGCTTCAGTACTATTTCCATTTCCATATCAAGGTTATCTCTTTTAATCAGATTTCCAACTTTACTGTTCATTTCTAAGCACATCATCACTCTGGTGTCACTAACTCTATCTTAGTTTTCCTATAATTACTGACAGGTTGCTTTGTAAGCAACAATGTCACAGGTGTGTGTGTGTGTGTGTGTGTGTGTGTGTGTGTGTGTGTGTGTGTGTGTGTGTGTGTGTGTGTGTGTGTGTGTGTGTGTGTGTGTGTGTGTGTGTGTGTGTGTGTGTGTGTGTGTGTGTTTATATGAGAGTATGAGTCACTTTTGATGGAGTAGCCTCCCATTCTGGATTGGTTCCTGCCTTATGCCCACAGCTTGTCAGCTTTGGCTCCAACTCCTTAGGAGCTTGAGTTGAATGGCTGGCTGGATGGAATAATGATAAATAAGCTGTGATGACCCATGTAGGATTCTGATATCACACTTCTTAGCATTCAGTCTTCTACTTATGGGACAGTGCTTCTCAAGATGTAGAGCAAGTGACCTCAGATCACAACCTGATCATGTACCCTTTCTCCACACCTCCTTCTCTAATAGGAAATCCAGCAACCACAGCTTCACCATTTTAGGGCCCAAACTCTGGGAAGTCATACTACCAACCTCAAGAGCTTCCAACATTCTTCAAAAGTTCAGGAAAAAAATCACAATAAAAAAAATGAAAGTAACATTTTTTTAAACTGACATTTTGTTTGTCATTTCTGACACCCAGTACATATTTATAATATCAGAATATCAGGCTTTCCTTATCCGTAAGAATGAATCTGGCACACTGGACCAGTCTGATAAAAGGATCTGTAACATGACAACATTGGCATTCAGCTCCCTCAGCAAATTGTCATATGGCTTTGATTCATGTCTCAGATGAAGGATAAGTCGCTGTTTTCAGATTCCCCAGTCAGAAAGTACAGTTGCGTACACTTACCATAAATGTAGATGTTCGAGTGTATTCACTGTTGCAATCATCACACTTGGGTTGTCTGCCTGCAGGTAGCCCTCACCCAGCCTAAATACCAGAGTCTTGGGATTTCTGCGACGGATGCTGTCGCTTCTTCCATGACATCAGGTCATCAGGGGTATAAAACATGCGGCCAACGCCATTACATCAGTTTTTCTTGCCCCAGATGTCAGGAGCCCCCAAAATAGGAAGCAATTTCATGGTGTGGAACACCCCCAGTAAAAAGTAAATACCATTGTTATAAGATATGGCCAAAAAAAGGATAGGTAGAAAGTATAGAGAAGTCCGGGGGCTGGAGTGAGAGTAACCTGGACTGCAACAGTGAATACACTCGAACATCTACATTTATGGTAAGTGTACACAACTGTACTATGTTCTTCATGTTTCACTGTTGCAGTCATCGCACTTGGGTTGATTCCCAAAGCTGATGAAGGGTGGAGGCAATTAAGAAGCATTACAGCTGGCTAGCAGGCCTTGTAAGACTGCTGTGGCAAATCCAGCTCTGGATTTAGAAAAGATAGGTAAGTGGTAATGCTTGGTGAAGGTGTGTACAGAACTCCAGGTTGCAGCTTCCAGGATGTCCCTGGTAGGGACACCCCTGAGAAATGATGTAGAGGTTGAGGTAGCCCTAGTGGAATGAGTTCTGATCCCCATGTGGGGGTAGGTTTTCCATGGTGTTTGTAGCAGAAATGGATGCAGTGTGCTATCCATTTAGAAATGGTTTGCTTTGAAATGGCCTTGCCCTCTGCCCCTGTAGCAAAGCTGACTGTGCATGTCCAGGGAGTGCAGGATCCTTTCCCCTTTATTCTGAGGATTAGGGAAAAAGGTTGTCAAATGAATGGATTGGTTTAAAGCCACACTAGATACCACCTTGGGCATAAATGATGGGTTAGTCCTGAGGGAAATCTTGTCTGCATGGAAGATAATGAAGGGTTCCACGGCCATAAGGGACTGCAATTCAGACACTCTTCTTGCTGAAGTGATGGCTAGAAGTAAGGCTGTTTTCCAAGAGAGGAATTTTAACTCTGCTGTAGCAGCAGGTTCAAAGGGAGGAAGTGTGGGCTTCTCCAGTACAAAGTTACGATCCCAGGCTGGAGTGGGAGCTCTAATGGGGGGGGGGTCTTAAATTTTTGGCTCCTCTCAGGAACTGTTTGACCAGAGGATGAGAGTAGAGGGGTGGCTCAGTATTGTAATGAGCTGAGATGGCAGAGGCATGAATCTTAATTGAAGAGAAGGATAGGCCTTTGTGGAGCAGTTCTGTTAGGTAATTTAGGATTTGAGGTAAGTTGGGCATGGTTAGGTCCATTCCCTGAGACTGGCTCCAAGAACAGTATCTTTTCCACTTTTCTGAATAGGATTTCCTAGTACTAGGCCTCCTTGTCTCAAGGATGACATCCAGCACCTGTTTACTGAGGGTTGCTGGTGAAGTGTTCAGGGTTTGCAGCTGAGGATGCAAAATCTGGCCCTCCTGCTGGGACAGCAGGGAAGGGATATGAGGTAGGTGCCATGGTGGCACTACTGTCAGACTGTGCAAAAGTGGGTACCAGTGCTGGCGTGGCCAGTCTGGTGCAATCAGAATTGTCCTTGGCTTGTCCTGTTCGTTCTTTAGTAGAACATTCGAGAGGAGGGGCAGAGGGGGAAAGGCATAGACTGAGCGGTTTTCCCATGTAAAGGACAGGGTATCCACTTTCCATGCTTGGCTGTGTGGAGTTCTGGTGCAATATTTGCTCAATTAATAGTCCTGCGGGGAAGCAAAGAGGTCCACCTCTGGTGCCTCCTACCTGTGGTTCAGAAGCTTGAATGATTTGGATTCCAGTTTCCACTCATGTGGGTCCATTAGATTTCTGCTTAAATCGTCTGCCAGTGAATTTAGTTTGTCTGGCAGGAATTGAGCTTGCAGGTGCACTTGATAACTCAAGTCTGTGTTCCACAGAGCCATGGCTAACCTGCACAGTGGGTATGTTCCCACCTGCATGTTTATGTACCACATAACTGTGGTGCTGTCTGTCTTTATCAATAGTTGCCCTGGAAGAATAAGGTATTTGAAGGCTGTCAGTACATTCTGTACAGCTAACATTTCTTTCTGATTGATATGCAGGTGCATTTGTTTTGGGCTCCATTTGCCTTGAATGCATTTTCCTGCCATGTGAGCCCCCCATGCATAGACTGAAGCATCTGTTGTTAGGGTTTGGGCAGTGGGGGGGGTTGAATGAAAGGGAGTCTCTTGTGGTTGTTTCCAGGTCCTGAGAATGTTGACACCAGAGACTTTTTAAGTGCCATTGAAGTTTCCTCATATGCAGTCTTGCATATGGAATTAGTAGAATGCAAGAGGCCATAAACCCTAGGGCTTGCACTATTTTCTTACAGATTGCTGGGTTTGGGTGGCCAGTAGATTGAAGTAGTTTGTCAAATAAGTCTGTTTTTCTGGAGTGAGGAATGCCATCTGGGAAGTTATGTTCAAGCTTGCTCCCAGGAATACAATCTTTTGGCTGGGTACCAGATGTGATTTCTTTTCGTTGATGGTATACCCCAGTGAAGTTAGAAGTCCTTTTACAAATGTCAGGTGCTAAAGTAGCAATTCCTGACTGTCCACCTGAATCAGGCAATCGTCCAAGTATGGGTAAATTTGAATTTTTCTCTGCCTGCAGTATGCAGTGGCTGGAGCTAGGCATTTTGTGAATACCCTGGGTGCAGTAGATAAGCCAAAGGGAAGTGCAGAGAAAGTACAATTGTGTACCTACCATAAATGTAGATGTTCGAGTGTATTCACTGTTGCAGTTATTACACTTGGGTTATCCTGCTGGGAGGCTACCCGCAGTTGGCCTGAATTCCAAAGTCCTGGTCTGGCATCGGTTGCTGTCGCCTCTTCCCTGACATCAGTGTGCCAGGGGTATAAAAGATGCAGCCGACGCCATTTTCTTCAGTTTTTCTTGCCCCAGATGTCAGGTGCCCCCAAAAGGGTAAGCTAAAAATTCTGCTTATAAAAAAGCATGCAGTAACATAAACATTACCTTCATCTACAAGCAAATACACCACATAGGTTGTATAGAATAGAGAAGTACAGATAAGTCCCAGCAAAGAAAGGGGGATGGTGGGAGGGTAACCTGGACTGCAACAGTGAGTGCACTCGAACATCTACATTTAGGGTAGGTACACAACTGTACTATGTTCATCGTGTTTCACTGTTGCAGTCATTACACTTGGGTTGAATCCCAAAGCTGAGGTTGGGTGGCTGGGCCTAAATAGAATTAGGAGTGGCTATGAGGCCCTGCAGAACTGCGGTGGCAAAGCCTGCTCTGGATTTAGAGTAAAGAGGTAAGTGGTAGTGCTTTGTAAAAGTGTGCACTGAAGTCCAAGTTGCAGCCTCCAAAATATCCTTGGTTGGTACTCCTCTGAGGAAGGCTGCTGAAGTGGCTGCTGCTCTGGTTGAATGTGGCCTAATGCCCTTAGGCACTGATTTGCCATGTTGTGAATAGCAGAAACGAATGCAGTGACCTATCCATTTTGAAATAGTCTGCTTTGAAATAGCCTTTCCTTGTGATCTTGCAGCATATGCCACTAAAAGTTGCTCAGTCTTTCTGAAAGCTTTAGTTTTGTTCAAGTAGAAGCGTAACTGTCTGTGTATCTCCAAAGAATGCAAAAGTCTCTCCTCTTTATTCTGTGGGTTTGGATAAAAGGTAGGCAAATGAATGGTTTGGTTAAGAGCCACACTGGACACTACCTTAGGCATAAATGTTGGGTTTGTCCTTAGAGAAATCCTGTCCGGATGGAAAATAATAAAAGATTCCACAGCCATTAATGCCTGTAACTCTGAGACTCTTCTTGCTGAAGTTATTGCTAGGAGCAGAGCTGTTTTCCATGAGAAGAATTTTATCTCCGCTGTATTGGCTGGCTCAAAAGGAGGCAGTGTGAGCTTTTCCAAGAAAGAATTGATGTCCCATGCAGGTACTGGTGCTCTCCTTGGAGGTCTTATGTTTTTGGCCCCTCTGAGGTACTGCCTTAGCAGCGGATGTGGAAAAATAGGTGGGTCCATATTGTAATGAGCTGAAATGGCAGAGGCATGGATCTTAATTGATGAGAAGGATAGGTCTTTGTCCAGCATCTCGGTTAGGTATTGTAAAAATCTGAGGAATATTTGGTACAAGCGTGTCAATTCCTTGTGCCTGGTTCCAAGCACAGAATCTCTTCCATTTTTCTGCATAAGATTTTCTGGTGCTGGGCCTCCTGGCCTCCAAAATAACATCCATAACTGCTTTAGAGAGAGGTGTGTTCTGAATGGTTACATTATACGCCATTCAGCCAGATTTAGGGTTCTGAGTTGGCTGTGCAGGATCTGATTGTTTTGTTGGGTCAGTAAATGAGGAATTTGAGGTAATGTCCAGGCTGGGCCTTGAGACAAGCTCTTTTGGATTGGGTACTAGTGCTGGCATGGCCAGTCCGGGGCAATCAGTATAATTTTTGGCTTCTCTTGTCTGACCTTTAGGAGTACCTTGGGGAGGAGAGGCAGTGGAGGAAAGGCATATACTGTACGGGTTTTCCAGCTGAATGACAGAGCATCCACTTTCCATGCTTGTTTGTGATAAGTCCTTGTGCAGAATCTCTGTAGTTGGCAGTTGTGAGGGGAGGCAACTAGATCTATGTCTGGGCATCCCCATTTCCTTGTTATCATGCTGAAGATTTGTGAATCTAGTTTCCACTCGTGAGGATCCATGAGGCTTCTGATTAGTTCGTCTGCCAGAGTATTTGACTTTCCTGGCAGGAATTGTGCTTGCAGGTGTACTTGATAAGTCAATGCTGTGTTCAACAAAATCATGGCTTGTCTGCAGAGGGGGTAAGAATGTGTGCCTCCCTGCTTGTTTATGTACCACATGACTGTAATATTGTCCGTCTTTATCAGCAGTTGTCCTGGATGAAGTAGATCCTTGAAGGCTGTCAGGGCATTCTGTACAGCTAACATCTCTTTTTGATTGATATGAAGATGCATTTGGCTTGCGGGCCATGTGCCCTGAATACATTTTCCTGCCATGTGGGCCCCCCAGGCATAATCTGATGCATCTGTTGTTAGTGTCTGCCTGGCTGTGGGTAAAATGAATGGCTGTCCCTTGTGGTGACAGGCCTGTGCCCACCATCAAAACTCCTGTTGCAGGCAGGGGATGCGGGTAATTAATGTTTCCAGGCTGTGGCAATGTTGAGTCCAAACACTTTTTAGATACCATTGTAGCTTCCTCATATGCAGTCTTGCATATGGAATTGGCAGAATGCAGGATGCCATGAAGCCCAAAGCCTGCAGAATTTTTCTTGCAGATAACTGGGTCTTTGTTGCCATCTTTTTGAAGTAAGACGTCAGTTGCCTTTGTTTGTCTGGCATGAGATAAGCCATCTGGGCAGTTGTATTTAAGCTTGCAACCAGGAATATTATCTCTTGAGAGGGTACTAGTTTTGATTTCTTTTTGTTTACTGTGTACCCCAGGCAAATTAGTAATCTTTTTACAAATGCTAGATGTTTCAGTAGAATGTCTTTGTTCTCTGCTTGAATAAGGCAGTCGTCGAAGTAGGGATATATTTGAATTCCTTTGTCTGCAAAATGCAATTACTGGTGCCAGGCATTTTGTGAAGACCCTGGGCGCAGTAGATAAGCCAAAGGGCAGTGCAGAGAATTGGTAGTGCATTGAACCAGCTATGAATCTGAGGTATCTTCTGCAAGATTGTCTGATTGGGACATGCAGGTATGCCTCTTTGAGGTCCAAAGTTACAAGCCAAGCCTTCTTGCCCAGCATGGGCAGAAGCTGCTGCAGTCAACATTTTGAATTTTGGAACGTCCAGAAAAGTGTTTAGAATAGACAGGTCCAGTACTGGTCTCCAGGCTTTGTCCTTTCTGGGTACTAAGAAAAGTCTTGAGTAAAATCCTTGTCCCTGCTCTTGCTGTGGTACTCACTGAATAGCCCTCATGTCCATGAGAGATGAAACTTGCTTTTGTGCCTCTGCCCATTGATTGTGTGGCAGGTCTGGCATACCTTTTGCCTTTGGAAGGGTGTGAAAGTGGAACCTGTAGACCTGACAGACTATATTTAAGACCCATTTGTCCTGGGTGATCATGTGCCAAGTTTGTGAAAAAAGTGCTAGCTTTCCCCCTAAGGGTGCTGCCAAAAGATAAGTGCTTGGCATTGGCAGAGAAAAGTCATTGGGACTGTTTCCTATATGGCTGTGATTTGTCTTCTCTGCTTTTGGAGGTAGAAGCACCCCACTGTTTGGGCCTGTATGAGTCTTGGGGCTGAGGTCTGCCTCTAGGGCATCTGTAGCTGCCTCTTTGTGGCCTGTCTGATACTGGAAAGGACCAATTCTTAGAAAGCCGGTTCCTGCTAAATCTGGGTGGCTGTACCTGTAAGAAATCCTTTACTGTCTGCATAGATTTCGCTTTATCTTCCATTTTCTTCAACACCTCTTCTGCCTTAACACCAAACAAAGTATCATGCTGTAATGGAGCATCCAATAATTTTGCTTTAACATGATCAAGCAGATTCTATTCCTTTAACTAAGCATGCCTTCTAATGACAGAACCTGTAACAGCGGCCCTGCAAGAGGCCGCCAGTGAATCAAAACCACATTGCAAAGTATGCTTTCCCACTTGCTCAGCTGCATGCAGTAAATCCTGCATTTCCTTGTTTTCAGAACATTCAGAATTCATCAACATTTTCTGTTTTAGCAGTGACATTAAGTATTGCTGATATTTAAGCATATGAAACTGACAATTTAAAGCCCTTACAGCCAAAGTAGCAGAAGTGTAAACTTTTTCCCCCATCTGTCCAGTGCCCTAGAATCCCTATCCGAGGGGACAGAGTTTTTTGCAATGGAAGCCTTGACTCCTTTGGGACCTTGAGATATTGTTTCTGGGTCAGCAGTAGGGTTTTTATACAGAAATTTATGAGAATGTGGAACCCTGTAGTATCTGTCTGGCTTAACAGTTGCAGGGGATAAAGAGTCAGGAGACAGGCCGGACTCTGAAAAAACATCATCTACAATGTCTAGAACAGGTGGAATAGTAAAAGGTCTGTGCTGAGGCAGTAGAAGAAAGTCTCTGAGCCTTTTCTTTGATTCTGAGTAATCTTGGCTCTCCCAGTGAAAAATGCTCCCTCATGGTATGCAGGGTTTCCCCAAAAGAATAATCCTCAGGAGGAGAAGCTGAAGGAATAGATTCTTCAGCATCAAAATTCTCATAGGGAGGAAGAGAGTATCCCTGTTCTGAAGAGGAGTCAGAGGAAATGGAAACCTGATCAGAAGAATCATATTCTGTGTCTTGCCTAGGCCTCTTATCAGGAAGGGGATGGGAACCCCTGATCAAAGTAATTACGTCTTTGGCCATTTTAAGCATCTGTTTCTTAGGCATGGAAGTCTGTCTAGAAGAATGCTGTACTTGTTTCTTTGTCTTTAAAGCTGTTTTAGTCTTTGCCTTGGAAGCTGAGGTTGGCTTGACATATAACTGTGTAGGTCTGAAAACACCCTCAGAAGTCGATGCCTGCTCAGTGGCTCTGGACCCATCTGAGGGAATAGTTTTCGAGTGTCCAATACCTTGAGTATCCAGAGGCCTAGATGTCTCCACGTGGGAGTCAGAAGTGGACTGTGGCTCTGAGGTAGCAGGCATCAGGGGCTGCAAAAGCGCCTCACTGAGAACCGGCGAACTGGCGACTGGCCTAGAAGAGGCCTTGTCGTCCGTTTTGGACCTCGGATGCCTGTCCTTTTCATTTTCCTTGCGCTTTTTATAAACTCTGGTCGCCAGCTGTTCCAACGGCATTATATAATTAAACCTTCAACCAAAGTAATGAAAAGCAAAATCGTACCAACGCTTAATAGTATGTTGGTTAAATCTAGCACAAAACCAACAGCTAGCAATGTCGTGGTCAGGGCCTATGCAAGGAATACAGTAAGAATGAAAATTCTTATGAGGTATTTGCTTCCCACAAGAAATACAACTGTTAACTTTTTCTGACATCAGTCTGGAGCAAGAAAAAAGTTTCCCCAATGGGGTGCTTAGCTTTAATGAAGACTTCGGATCTGAAATTCGATTTTGAAAATCTCAGGAGTCGGCCGACCGGCACTTGTGAACTGCTTTTGCTTCGGGCACCGCGTGGCAAGAAAGACTGAAGAAAATGGCATCAGCTGCATCTTTTATACCCCTGGCACACTGACGTCAGGGAAGAGGTGACAGCAACCGATGCCTGACCAGGACTTTGGAATTCAGGCTGACTGCGGGTAGCCTGCCAGCAGAATAACCCAAGTGTAATGACTGCAACAGTGAAACACGATGAACATCAGGTAGTGCATACAGCCTGCTCTGAAACGTAGCTATTTCCTGCAAGATTCCCTTATGGGGATATGCAGATAAGCTTCTTTAAACTCTAGGGTGGCTAGCCAGGAGTCCTTGTCTAGCATAGGAAGCAGCTGTTGGAGCGTAAGCATTTTGAATCTTGGAACCACCAGGAAGGTGTTGAGAATAGACAGATCCAGGATAGGGCGCCAAGAGTTTTCTTTTCTGGGTACCAGAAACAGTCTGGAGTAAAAACCTTGTCCTCTTTGCTCTGCTGAGACAGGTTGAATAGCCTTGATACTGAGAAGAGAAAGTACTTGCTTTCGGGCCTCTGCACACTGGTTTGGGGGGTGGTCTAGCCATCCACTTGGGGTTAGTAGTGAGTGGAAGTAGAATCTATATCCTTGGGATACAATGTTCAAGACCCATCTGTCCTGGGTAATGTACTCCCAGTTTATTTGTGTGCAGGGCTAGTTTTCCTCCTAAGGGTGCAAGTACTTGGGAAAGGCTTGGAAGCATGAAGGACAAGTCATTGTGAACTTTTTCCATAGGATGGTGGCTTACTACTCCCTGATTTTGAGGTGGGAGCACTCCATTGTTTAGATCTGTGCATACCCTGAAACTGTAGTCTTGGTGGTCTGCTGCCCCTGGGTTTGGACTGAGAAGGTCTGGGAGGGACTGGGAAAGACCAGTTTTTAGAAGGCCAATGCCTACTGAATCTAGGTGGCTGTACCTCTAGGAAATCTTTAACAGTTTGCATAGATTTAGCTTTATTCTCCATCTTTTTGAGGACTTCTGCTTTAGTGCCAAACCGATGTTCTTGGTTTAATGGAGCATCTAGTAATTTTGCTTTGACATGGTCTGGCAAGATTTGTTCCTTAAGCCAAGCATTTAAAGTGGAACAGCCTTACAAGACTTTCTGCAAATATATAGAGCTGAGTATATTTTTCTGTATTATTCTGTATTATAGAGCTAAATTGTTGCTTAGATATCTGTTGTCTTAGTGTTCTGCAAATATACAGAGATCAGTATATATTTTTTGGGTTTTATAATTTGCACTCTGATTCCTCACATCTCTCTTGAAAGTTTCTTCCCCCCCCCTCATTGTCGTTTCTATTGCTTGTGTGTTGTTAACTCAAGGTTCCCTTAATTTGAACTGTTAATAGCAGCAGTCTGCATTTAAAGTGGAACAGCCTTACAAGACTTTCTGCAAATATATAGAGCTGAGTATATTTTTCTGTATTATTCTGTATTATAGAGCTAAATTATTGCTTAGATATCTGTTGTCTTAGTGTTCTGCAAATATACAGAGATCAGTATATATTTTTGGGTTTTATAATTTGCACTCTGATTCCTCACATCTCTGTTGAACCCCCCCCCCCCTCCCTGTTCTGGTAGTAGTTTAAATTTGGTGGCTTTTGCAGTGCCCGCCCCACTGTAGATTTGATCTAGGACACTCCCCCAGTCCCATCTCTTTACCGCATTCTACCTAATAAACCCTTTCTGAACTTGCTTTTAGTCCTTTTTAATTTAATTACATGTTTTCAAACTGTGTGTGGACTAATATTGCTACATACTCAAGTGTGCCAGCTTGCACTGCATGTGAATTGTTTTTACTACTGTTTTTGCTACTTTTCTGAAAAAAAAAAATTGTAAGCCTGTTTCCTACCTTTCCTGTAATTAGTGTTCCAGATACAGATTTGCTGTATCCAGGACTATTTGTAAGCTTCTGAGCCCCCAAGCCTTTCTGTGTTGGAGGGAAGCCTTCTAGCTTATCAGTGGGAGTGGTAAGCACTAGGTAACCTGTCTACCACATAAGGAGTGGTTCTGGCCCAGAATTTGTAGTTATTGGCCGTTTGGGCGGTCTTCCATCTCTCTCAACTTTCTGATTTGAAGGCCTGCATTTGCACTTGTTTCTGTCCTGTAACTCCTGGGCCCATCTCATTTGCTCACTCAAAAAAAAAAAAAAAAATCTGCTTTTACTGTATTTGTGTTTCTTCTTACTTTATTTTGCTTTTGCGTCATCTTAAAAGTACTCAATTGTATTTATTACTGCTTGGTGTAACTCATTCTAGGCCTTTTAGTTTAAGCACTTGGGCGTCAGACCAGTTGTTTTACATTAGGAAGGTTTGTGGCCTGCACTTTGGTGGCAGGACAGGTAGCTTACATCCTTCTAAGTTGGGAATTGCTGATTGAGGGCTCAGTGTCTGTTATTCTAAAAGTGTATTAATTCTGGTTTAAGCACTTGGGCTTCACGCCAGTTGTTTTACATTATGAAGGTTTGTGGTCTGCACTGTAGTGGCAGAACAGGTAGCTTACATCCTTCTAAGTTGGGAACTGCTGATTGAGGGCTCAGTGTCTGTTATTCGAAAAGTGTATTAATTCTGGTTTAAGCACTTGGGCTTCAGGCCAGTTATTTTACATTAAAAGGGTTTGTGGTCTGCACTCTTGTGGGAGGAGAGGCTGGACTCTGCCCTTCTGAGCTGGGAATTTCTGGTTAAAGGCTTATAGTGTCTGCGTATTTGAACTGCTTCTTACTGAAATTGGTACACCTTGTTTGCTGTAGCATAGACTAGATCCAGGCCTGCTGAATCTAGCTTTGTTTGTATAACTTGAGCACTAATCCAGACATTCTTTAAAGTATTCAATTGTATTTATTACTGCTTGGTAGTAACTTGATTAAAGTGTAGCTATCATTCTAAGTCTTTTGGATTAAGCACTTGGGCTTCAGACCAGTTGTTTTACATTAGAAAGGTTTGTGGCCTGCACTGTGGTGGCAGGACAGGTAGCTTACATCCTTCTAAGTTGTGAATTGCTGATTGAGGGCTCAGTGTCTGTTATTCTAAAAGTGTATTATTTCTGGTTTAAGCACTTGGGCTTCAGGCCAGTTATTTTACATTAAGAAGGTTTGTGGTCTGCACTCTTGTGGGAGGAGAGGCTGGACTCTGCCCTTCTGAGCTGGGAATTTCTGGTTAAAGGCTTATAGTGCTTGCATATTTGAAGTGTTTCTTACTGAAATTGGTACACCTTGTTTGCTGTAGCATAGACTAGATCCAGGCCTGCTGAATCTAGCTTTATTTGTATGCTGCTTGTTTGTTTGCTTGTTATTTTCCTGAAATGCTAATTCCACCTAAAACGCAGCTTTTCAGCGCTTCTGTGGATCCCTAGTGATACCTGCATTGCTTACTGTACTTATTTCCTTGTTTCACTTGAAAGAAAGTTACTGTTTGCCGTTTTTGCATTTAAGTTACCTGGCACTTGCTCACTAAAGCAATTATATAAGTCAGCACTAAAATATTAAAAGCACTACACCCTCACAAACTCCCCTTGAGTACCTCGTTCCCCATTGGCCCTTTTTTGTCAGTTATAAAGGAATTCCCAATACTATTCTAGCATGTCCAAAGGTCAGTTGTCAATCTCCTCTCCGGTCCAGCTGGTGAATCTGGGAATCTTGAGGCAATGTTACAACTGCCTCATATACACAGACAGCCCTCTCCTCCTCCCAACAAATTCCAACACATGTGAGAGATGCAACCATATAGCCATACTGGAGGCTAAGCTCTCTCAACTCAGTACTGGCAAAACCAGTCAGGAGGAGAAGGAAACCACACTCACTACAATTCCAGTCTCACATAGAACTACCACGACAGCAAACCAAACACATAAACACACAAAAACATACTCGGAGGCTCTAAATAAAAATCTGTCTAAGCAGCAGAGACCTCCAAAGCAGACAACCAAGCAAAACAAAACACGTGCAACACATAGCTCACAAAGCCAGTGTGCTGAACAGTCACAGCCCTTAAGGCTAAACAACACACCTGATACACTTGTAATAGGTGACTCTATCGTCAGGTACACTGACGTCCCGCTCACCAGGCTGAACAAGGAGAAGGTCATGGTGAGCTGCCTGTCGGGCGCTAGGATCCGCCACATAACACAGGCACACAGGTCACTCCAAGGCAAGTACAAATATGACTCAGTCATTGTCCATGCTGGTGTGAATGACCTGAGACGTACCACCCTGGACTACATGAAAAGAGACATAGAGGTGCTCTCTGAGCATGTAGCCCAGGCTGGTATGACCCTGACCTTGAGTAGCATCTTACCCTCACCAAGAATGATGCCACAATATGAAGACAAGATGATCAATTTCAACAATTGGCTTATGTATTGGTGTCATTCAAAGGGGATCCAATGCCTGTCAGCCTGGGATGACATGCTTGACAAGCCACGATGCTTCGCTAGGGACGGCTTGCACCTGTCACCCCTGGGCTTTCGGATAGTGGCAAAGGCTCTTGCTACCCCCATAGTGCCTTTTTTAGGCAAGGCTCAAAAGACAAACCCACCTCCATAGGTATCACAAGGGATAAGAAACTAAGAGTAATGCTACTCAATGCCAGAAGTCTAAACCTCAAGATGCATGCACTCCAAACTCTCCTTAGCATGGAGAACATCAATATCTGTGCAGTAACAGAAACCTGGTTCAAGGTTCCCGAGAGCACCCCAGCACTACCAGGTTATACCTCATACCATGCTTTTCGGCCCCAAAACTTGGACCATACCACAAAAGGAGGGGAGTATCAATATTCGTCAAAGATACCCACACCTCCAGGTTGGTGGCACAGCACGAAGCATCAGAGACTATCCATGTGCAACTAACAGTGGGTAAAACTGCCTTCCAGTTTATAGCCTGTTACAGACCACCCTCCCAAACCCAGAAACCCCACTCGGCCTTCCTGAGAACACTGGAAAATATGAAGGTCTCTCCAAACACCATTATATTAGGCGACTTCAACTACCCAAACATAGACTGGGAGCATTACTCTAGCTCCAACACCCTAGCCCAAAGGTTCCTAGAATTTATAAACTCAAATGCTATGGAACAACTTGTTACCACTCCCACAAGAGGGGAAAACATACTGGACCTGATCATCACCAACATGGGGACTCTATGCTTCAGACCAGAAGTGTATCCCTCACTGGTACGATCAGACCATAAACTAATCTCACTGGATATTTGCATCCCGACTCCACCCCCTGCCCTGAAAACCACAGTGAAAAACTTCTCTAAAGCAAATTTCACACTCCTCAAAACCGAGGTAGAATCCTTCAAAGCCCCCGGGCCTGTGGAAAATACAGCCCAGACCGCAGAATCCTTTATAAACACATTCTATGAACATCTTCAGGAATGCATGGATCATGCAATCCCAAATAAAACCAAGACCCAATCCTCCAAAGGCAGACGTCCTGTCTGGTGGACCCCAGCCATAAACAAACTATACAATAGAAGGAGGAAGCTACTACATGATAGAGCAAAATCCCAAAAAGGGAAGGCATCTCTGATCAGTATTAGCAAAAAACCACGGGCACTCATAAAACCGTCTAAGGCCAGCTTTGAGAGAAAAATTGCAGAGGACACTAAGGATAATCACAAGGCTTTCTTTAGTTATGTTAGGAACCTGGGTGGGAATTCCCAGATATGCTCAGAATCAGTCCAAAATGACAAAAAATACACCGAACCCACAGACATTGCCAACATCCTAGCTGACAGGTTCAGCGCAAACTTCTCCCCACCCCTCCCCACCAAAAGGGCAAATATTTATCCCAGCAGAGTGCTGCCCCCCTGACATCTCAGATGCTCAGGTAAGAGCTGTCCTCTCCAAAGCAAAAAACAAAGCATCAATGGGACCAAATGGTGTCCCGGGCTGCGTCCTACATGAACTCCAAGAAGAGCTAAACCCAAACATAAAACTACTGTTCAATCTCAGCCTTTCTACAGCATATGTACCCAAAGAGTGGCGTACAGCAACAGTGATCCCTCTCCACAAAGGTGGTGCCTCAATGGATCCTGGAAATTATCTCCCCATAAGCCTGACTAGCTTGGTCTGCAAAGCTATGGAAAGGATCATCATGGACCTCATAAATAAAGATATTGGGGACCTACAGATACTGGATCCTACCCAGTTTGGCTTTAAGGGCAGATCCTGCCTCTTAAACCTGGTTTATTTCTTTGAAACAGTCACCAAGGCCATTGACGAGGGGAAGGTGGTCCACACAGCTTACCTGGACCACACAAAAGCATTCGATACAATACCCCACTTGGGCATTATAGATAAGCTCACCAGATTAAATATAAACCCCTATGTCACTAGATGGGTTGCAAACTGGCTCAAGGACAGAACCCACATGGTTAGAATTGCTGGAGCCATGTCAGACTCCAAACCAGTTACAAGTGGCATCCCACAAGGCTCAGTCCTGGGACCTCTCTTGTTCGGTATATATTTCTCGGAGGTACAGGCCAACATGGAAGGACTGTGGCTGACTAAGTTCGCAGATGACTGCAAACTGGCCATAATCGACTCTCCAGCCGAGACAAGCATCCTCCAAAAGGGCCTCATAGAAACAGACAACTGGTGCCAGAGACATGGCCTCAAGCTAAAAGCCAAGTGTATAGTCCTCCCCTTTGGCAAAAACAGTGCCCACAAATTACCACATAGGTGGTAATCCATTAAGTACAGAAGAAGTAATTAGGGACCTGGGGACCCAAGTTGATAGCAATCTCTCATTTGACAACCACGTGGCCAAAGTGGTTAGAAAAACATTTTATATAGCCCACCTAATCATGAAGGGATTCACATCTAGATCAGGGGAGGTCATCGTGCCTCTTTACTCGTCCCTCATCAGGCCCATAATTGAGTACAGTGCCCCTTTCGGGATGTACCTTACCAGACACCTGCAGCACCTGGAAAGACTCCAAAAGTACCTTACCAAGAGGATCATAGGGCTCAAACAGATGCCATATGCTGCCCAGTTAAAGAAACTCCATCTCTTCTCAGTGGCATACCGCCTGCTCAGAGGCGATCTGTGCCTGACGTATAAAGCCATGTCCAACCCGGAATTAATGGACATGCTGCACCTCAGAAAATCCAAATCCCATCGAGCTACACACTCGAGAGACTTGAACCTCAGCACTGAAATAAATAGGACATGCTGGAGGGACAGATTCATAACCCAGAGGCTCCCTTCTCTCTGGAATAAAATCCCAGTCCAGGTTAGGCAGAGTCCCTCACTGACTCTCTTCAAGAGGAATCTTGATGAGTGGATGGGAGATCGTAGGTTTACCCCGGGTATCACTTCTGTGTCACTTAGACAGAGGCACAGCATACTAACCTTGAAAAAGGGCATAGCAAAATTAATTTAAAATGGGTGGTGAAAGCCAAACACACTCTGGCTAGGCTTATAAATGCCCTAGGGCAGATAGCCTAGTATGAACCTATGAACCTATGCCTTCTAAGAACAGACCCAGTGAGAGCAGCCCTGCAAGATGCTTCTAAGGCATCAAAACCACATTGCAAAGTATGTTTTCCAACTTGGTTAGCAAAATGCATTAACTCTTGTAAATCTTTATGTTCTGCACAATCAGGAATCAACATCATTTTTTTGTTTAATTAGTTCCATAATATGTTGCTGATACTTTAACATGTGAAACTGACAATTTAAAGCCCAGATGGCAAGAGTAGCACAAGTGTATACCTTCTTACCCCATCTGTCCAAAGCCCTAAGAATCCCTGTCTGAAGGGGTAGGGTTTTTGGCTGTAGTAGCCTTAATGCCTTTAGGTCCCTGGGAAATGGTCTCTGGATCTGCAGTACAATTCCTAAATAGTAATTTGTGAGAGTTAGGTACTCTGTAGTACCTGTCAGGTTTCCTGGGAGCTGGTGGCAAAGTATCAGGGGTAAGATTGGATTCCATTAAGTCATCATCTACAATTTCCAGAACAGGAGGGATAGCTAGAGGCCTGTGCTGACGCAAGTTTAAAAATTCCCTGAGTCTCTTTTCAGACTGTGGGTAGTCCTGGAACTCCCAGTGGAAATGCTCCCTGAGGGTATGCAGGGTTTCACCAAAAGAAACATCCTCTGGTAAGGAAGCAGAGAGATTGGAATCCTCTGCATCAGAATCCTCATACCTAGATAAAGGTATGTCCTGGTAATCAGAAGGGTCAGTGTCATCGGACTCATGATCTGAAGAATCAAAAGGAAAATCAGTTCTTGGTCTTTTAGAGGGGGAAGGCTGGCTTCCCCTAATTAAGGTAATAAGGTCTTCAGCCATTCTAAGCATTTGTTTCTGTGGCATGGGGCCCTGAGAATGCACTTTGGTCGTCGGTTTCCTAGGCATAGTGCGAACTCTGGGCCTGAGAAATTCTGTATTTTTGGTTTGAAATGAAGTAGTCGGTTTAATATGAACATCAGAAGGCCTGAATACACCCTCAGAAGCCGGTGCCTGCACAGCGGCTCTGGACCCATCCAAGGTAGAGACATCCACAGGTTCCATAGTTGAAGAAGTATCTTGCGGCATACCGGACTCCGAATGGGTCTCAGTAGAGGCCTGCAAATCTGCAGAAGCAGGTAACAGGGGCTGTGAAGGCGTCTCACTGAGTACCGGTGGACTGGTGACTAGCTTAATGGAAGCATTGGCAGTTTTGGACCTATGCAGTCTGTCTCTGTCTTTATCCTTACATTTTTTCGGAAGATCGGTAGTCGGATGACTTATCGAAGCCATTTCAGAATATGGAGAATGAGAGTGAAAGAATTTGAGACAAAAATAGCCCAACGATGAATAGTTCGGGTCGTTGAACAGGGCACAAAACTGACAGCGGGGAATGTCATGGTCTGGGCCTAAACAGGTGACGCAGTAATAATGAAAATCTCTGTGAGGTATTTGCTTTCCACAGGCAAGACAATTATTAATTTTTTCTGACATCGGTTAGAGCACAAAAAAAGGATCCCCAACAGGGTACTTATCTTTTAGAAGACTTCAGGTCTGAAACTCGAAAAATGAAAATTTCAAGAGGTGTCCGACTGGCACTTGCAAACTGCTTCTGCTTCGCACTCCGCTCAGCAAGAAAAGCTGATGTAATGGCATCAGCTGCATGTTTTATACCTCTGATGACCTGATGCCATGGAAGAAGCAATGGCATCCGATGCAGAAATCCCAAGACTCTGGTATTTGGGCCAACTGAGGGCTACCTGCAGGCAGATAATCCAAGTGTGATGACTGCAACAGTGAAACACGATAAACATCAGCTGATGCAAGGCTTCTCACTGATTCTACACTAAATGTCCATGTAGCCAGGTGTCATTTTGTAATCTCATATGGTACTATCTGAGACACTGTTTTTTTATGTTGAAAAGTATATTTATTCACTTGACTACCCACTCAATACCTGAGCCGGCAATTCCAAAAACAGAGTAGTCTTCCTTTCCCTTTAGAAATAATACATATTTTAAAAAATATATACTTATGGTTTTGATACAGAAATGTCATTTACAAAACATGGTCAACTACATGTCCAGTTATTTTCAGTACTAATTAGTTTAAATGAGGTTGAGCTGGAGTTCTTTGATTAAGAATTTCTAAAATGGTTCACACTGTCCATGCATTACTAATAAGTATGCATAAATAAATACATTTAGTGTAACTTTTTAAGTATATAACTGCCTTCTATAAATCCGTGACATTCTGGTGAATTTCAAAAACAGTACAGCTTCTTCCTTCCATGATACATTATGGAAAATTATAGTATCTGTGTTGCTGGTTATAACAAAATTAACTTTTTGTGCACTTATGTTTACACCAGAAAAAGAAGGCTGGAAAAGGTAGTTATTACTGGTTTACTATTGAAATGTCGAACGGTACTACATCGACTGTACTATAGTCGAACACGGAAGTTCAAAAATAGTAATGTCAACGACAAAAAAAAATATAGGACTGTGTTTTAACAGGAACAGTTTTAGAAAGTGTGAAATGTTTTTGTAATGATGAAAATGCTTTGAAATATAACTTACAATATAAGGAAAGTATTTTTATTTTGAAATACAATACAATGACACCCTGTGGACTGAATAATGAAATAAACTGGAGGTGTCTGCTTTAAAATTTTTTTTGAACATAATTGTTTAATTAATTGCTTAATTAATTGCTATGAGTATATATATATATATATATATATATATATATCCATTCTTTCAGTGAGAATGTATACTCTTGAAAGGTGGTTACACCGAGGCGCTGGAGAATAAAGAGTTTGCTTTTGGATTTGACTTTGGTTCCTGTTTTTCGATTCCTGACGTCTGAAGATTTTGCTGTTTTGGTATTGTTTTGGATCAGAGTTGTTTCTATCTGAAGGTGTGTGGAGTGGAGTTTGTGTAGATATCTCATTTGAGTCTGACAGTGTTATAACAAGGACACCATGACATATAGCTTGTTTTTCTCCAAAGAACATGAGTGAATGATTTGTTGTCCTTCCCTACTAATCTGTCATTGGTATTTTTTGTTAGGTAACATTTGCCTCTCTTCCTGCCAACTGTCAGTAGTACCCTTACTAAAATTCCACTCATTCCCCAGTGGTGGGAAGTCCCCAGATACACTTGGGGAAGATCCCTATGGGGGGGGGGGGTCATCATACAGGTAGACACTGGGGTTGCTTGTGTCCTCACTGGCTTCCCAACTATGAGGATGTTTTTACCACAAATGGCCTAACTCTTTTTCCTCTGATGATGATGTCAGCATTTGCTTCACTTGAAGGATATCCTATGCCTTCCTTTCTGTCTGTCTGTGTGTCAGCTCCTGCAGATATGCTAACATCTGCTAGCATTAATGGCTTGGGCAGTTATACCCACATCCTCCCTGCATCTGCTTCCTGCATCCTGACACATCTCCACTTACTAGCCAAGGCTGTGTAAACTGAGCACCATCTCCCCCAAGGGTAGGCATGCACATCCTCTCTGCCTGTGCTGTTAAGTACCTGACCCACTAATCGAACTTGGGCCACTGGAGTCATAGTCAGGTCTTTGTCTCTCTATGCTGCTGCTGTCATAAGCATCATTAGCAGTTGCAATACATAGAGCAAGGTGTTAAAACAATATGTCATAGAAGACTGACTGCTCAAAGAAACAACCTGAAAGGGTTCAGGGCTACTCTCACCAGCAGACATTAATGAAGTCATGATGAAAGTGTGTTACTGTACAACAGCTGTGACTAGTACACTACGTTAGGTTGCATTACCTATATTTCATGTATATGCACTGATCAGTCTGATGGATCACGAAACACATGCTCACTGATAGGCATATATCAGTCTTGTGTCTTTCACAATGAAAGGGGAAGCAACAATTTTAGTTTCTTACTAATCTTTCGAAGAGGGTATATTACATTAACTGCTGCTAGATAAACATCTAACACAGAGCTACGACTGGCCTACCCATCTGTATGAAATGCTCCATTATAGCTTGCTTCCAACAGGAAATCTGTGTCAAATAGATTCACATATGAATATTTAATGTTACTTAGATTCTCTACTTTACTACATTGGAAGAATCTCCCAAATTTGTATTAAATGTAAAAGCATTATGTTCCCCAGAATCACTCATTCACATTTTTATGAAGTGACTCCAGGCATGCCGTGTACCTGTCAGGACCATATCTAGAGCATCACTTCCAAGTATTGTGCAGTGCTATGTCCAGACTGGCTGCTGACTTACTGTATATGGGCAGTATGCAGCCTTTCGCTGTAAAATCTGTACACGTAATAAACTACCTTCCACCTTCAGTCTCTCTATATGTGAGGTATATGGCTTATAGTTCACCAATGTATTATGAGATGCTTCCTCCTCACACTTGTACATTGAAGAACTAAAATGTCAGTCAAAACTGTTGATAAAAATACTTACCTTGCATTGACTTATATCCAACTACTACCTAGTTCTTATTCAGCTGTTATGCTTTTTAACACTGAATATTCTTAATTATGAGATGTTTTATGGTTTTAGCTATGTGTGAATTTACATTTCATTTCTGATGTTAATAATCATCTTACTCCTATATTTCTTGTCAGCATTGTAGCTGCTTAGTTCAGTCCTGCAGACAGATGGTCTCTTTGCATCCCTATCCCCCAAAATGAATTACTTTTGAGACTGGACCACAAACTGCTTACTCCATTTAATTGCTCTGGCCATTAGTAGAATATCATTGGGGAAGGAATGAGGCAGAGAACTGCCTGAATGGAGCTTGCTTTTGCTTAGCAGGTACCACTTTATTCATCTTACTCTAAGGATCAATATATAATAAAACTGAGCACCACAAAGGAGCAAAAGTACTTGCACAATTCAAGATAAGTCATATAATGAGTAGTTATAATGTATTTGCGCAAGTACTACCCAGGCAGCCTCGAGAAATATCAGTTCATCTAGCGTAAATTACACACTGCTTCGTAGTTCAGATAATGTCAATAAAATATAAAACCTTTGTCTCTTCAGACCATAAATTAAGCTTTTCCAAATAACACCAATAGCAAGTCCTCCAATAAAAATGAAGCAAACTGTTGACTACAATTTATTGCACATAAAATAAATCAGGCAGGTGAGTGCTTTCGCTTTTCAGCTTTTTCAAACCATCAAGTGCTACTAAAAAATCCACAATATATATAGCCCTATCTACAATTAATTAATTAACCAATTAACATTTGCTAAAATCTAATTAGAACAATGAATTTTTAAAGAAACATAGTCATGCAACAATAAATAGTGTAGAAATTCATACAGGCATGTGTTTGTACCTTATAGCTGCAACAGACATAAAAACAGCAACAAGCATAAAATCCTTTTGCAAACGCAAAAACTTCTAAGAAAATAAATACACCATAGCAATTTGTATGGACATAAACACTACAAAATTTAAACTAGTTTAAAAATAATAAAAATAATAATAATAAACATATATATAAAAATAAATATATAAATTTATATTTTATTTTTATATTTCATTAATATTTGAACCTTCTATTCTTTAATTTTGGCTTTAATGGAATCTTATCGTTAAGTCCTGGATAATTATGTGCCTGCAGTTTAATGATCCAGTCAGCCTCAAAACCTTCTGTCCGATTCCTTATATCTCCTCCTCTTAGGTTAGGTGTATTAATATGTATGATCATAAACTTAAAATCATGCTTAGATCCTTCTTTTAAAACATGCTTAGACAGAGCATTCACCTCTGATTTTATTCTAATCTGGTAAACGTGTTCTCTAATTCTATCCTTTAACTTCCTATCTGTTTTACCTACATAGAATGCATTGCATTCTATGCAGGTAGCCAGATAGACCAGATGTTCTGTATTACATGTTCCATTAACTTTAAAAGTATAAACTGTCGAAGTTAGAGGATGTACAAACATATTGGTATTATTCACAAACCTACAAAAATTACATCTACCACATTCTAGTGTTCCATTAAAATTAACTTTTTCAAAGGTGTTAGAACTTGGGAAACATAAAAGTCTGTGCAAATTTTTCTTATTTTTAAAAATATATCTGGGGTATTCGCCTACTAACTCCTTGATGGTAGGATTAATGGTCACTATATCCCAGTGTTTACTCAGGACATCTTTGATTGAGTTGATGTCTTCTGTATAAAACAGAGATATCCTCTGCTGATTATTCATATCTGTATTATCTAACTTCTGATAATTTCTATAGTATTCACTGCCTCTAGCTGAAAAATACGGACAAGCCTTACTGTCCCTATCTCTAATAACCTTATCAAAACATTCATCCACCTCTTTAGATTTATAACCTCGTGTAACTAGCCTATTACTCAGATTATCTAATTCTGTTTCATATTGTTTTTGTATGGGATTTAGTCTTGATACTCTAACCGCTTGTCCTTTAACAATGTTAGTAAAAACATGCTTAGGATGCATGCTGTCTCTATTCAGTAGAGTATTCTTAAAACAAGCCTTTCTAAATACCCCAGTATTAAATCCTCCATTACTGAGGCGTTGCAATGATACATCTAAAAATGCTATGTTCTCATAAGAGTACACTGAGGTAAACTGTAAAAAAGAAGACAATGAATTCACTTCAAAAAAGAATTCATTCAACTCTCCTATAGGCCCATCCCAAATGTTTTTTTTTTATATATTATATATATATCTATATTATATTTTTTTTTTTTTATATTTTTATATATTTTTTCATATATATTATTTTTTATATAGATCTTATATGAAAAAAGATTAATGGAGCAGAAAAAACAAAAATTAATTAGAGACTCATATGATTTTGCGCATGGGCAAGTCTTCACTTGGCCTAGGATTGATAGAAATGGACAGTTGAGAACTTATAATGATTATAATACTTCTAACTCAAACATGACAACATCTACAAATGTTGGTAATAATGTTAATGTGAGCGAAAATGTTATACAAACTGTTTCATTTCTAGATACTTCTAATGTTGTGACAAATGTTATTGCTGAAAGGAATACATCTGTATCTAATGTTGAAACTATTACTAAACATGTCTTAGAAGTAGATAGTCATAGTATATGTAATAAACGAAATGTTCCTACCATTACATCTAGTAATGTAGGAGAAAAAGCCACCAGCAACATAAATTATAAGAATGATAATACTCAGTTAGTGGTACGCAGTAAAACAACTGCCTCATCTTTTGAAAATATGGGGTTGAATAAACATTGTCCTTTCCCTATAGCAGAAGCCTCAGTCAGAGGCAGGAACAGATCTATGAGCAGGGGAAGGCAAAAGAGAAAGGCAACTGGGACGGACATAAGAGAGCCCACAATGAAAAAGATGTGGGAGAAAATGACATAGTTTGTAATCTATCCCACAGACCCCTTAGTGAAACAGAAGTAGATGTTTTAAACAAAGGATTGTCTTTTATTCCCTCAACTGGTAGTAGTGTTACAGAGACAATTTTAGATGTGAAACTTTTTGTTAGGAACATACAGCTGAAAATGATGTTTGCTGGTAATGGAGGAGAACCAGATTGCAATACACACTTTAGAAAGCCAAGTACATTTGTACCTATTTTACATCCAGTTTTAGATACCTTTGGTAAAATAGTTGAGAAAGATCTGTTAGAAATGGAAGAAAATAGGCAGATTAATGTTAATAAAAGAAATTTGACACCCAGACAATTTTCTGCTATACAGAACCTGAGAGATGACATGAACATTGCTATTAGGCCTGCAGACAAAGGGGGACCAACAATAGTAACGGCTAGAGAGCAATATAATAAGAGCATGTATGAGATGCTTAATGATACCAATCACTATGAATCCATATGTACATCTAGAGTACAAGAACTTACTTTTAGAGTATACAAAGTATTGGATGAAATACATAGTAATGAATCTACAGACTATAATGAATATAACTTTCTCTTCGTTGAATCACCTACTATTCCTATTATTCAAGGGTTGCCGAAGATCCATAAGGACCCTGTAACACCCCCGATGAGGCCAATTGTCTCAGGCCAGGGTTGGGTGACAGAATACCTCTCAATATATATAGAAAAATTTTTGAGACCAATTGTAAATTCCAATAAGTTCATTTTGAGAGACTCCAAACATTTCCTTCTAGATTTTTATGATGTGGTTACTAAGTTAGAAAATAATAATCAAATTATCATGGTAACTATGGATGTAATTTCATTGTTCACTAAAATTCCTAATGATCTAGGTATTTCATATATTAAATTATGCTTAGAAAGACATTCTAATCTACCACTGAATAAAAAGGAGGTAATTAGTATACTGCTTAAGTTAGTGTTGGAAAATAATATCTTCTACTTTGAGAAAAGTCTGTTTCCACAAAAGGATGGCGTAGCTATGGGCACTTTTTGTGCCAATAGCTACGCCAACCTGGTGATGGCAATATGGGAAGAGGAGAACCTCTTTAAGTTGGATAGGTTTATTAAATATGTCCGATTCTATAGAAGGTTCGTAGATGATTTATTTTTTCTTTGGGATGGGCCTATAGGAGAGTTGAATGAATTCTTTTTTGAAGTGAATTCATTGTCTTCTTTTTTACAGTTTACCTCAGTGTACTCTTATGAGAACATAGCATTTTTAGATGTATCATTGCAACGCCTCAGTAATGGAGGATTTAATACTGGGGTATTTAGAAAGGCTTGTTTTAAGAATACTCTACTGAATAGAGACAGCATGCATCCTAAGCATGTTTTTACTAACATTGTTAAAGGACAAGCGGTTAGAGTATCAAGACTAAATCCCATACAAAAACAATATGAAACAGAATTAGATAATCTGAGTAATAGGCTAGTTACACGAGGTTATAAATCTAAAGAGGTGGATGAATGTTTTGATAAGGTTATTAGAGATAGGGACAGTAAGGCTTGCCCATATTTTTCAGCTAGAGGCAGTGAATACTACAGAAATTATCAGAAGTTAGATAATACAGATATGAATAATCATCAGAGGATATCTCTGTTTTATACAGAAGACATCAAATCAATCAAAGATGTCCTGAGTAAACACTGGGATATAGTGACCATTAATCCTACCATCAAGGAGTTAGTAGGCGAATACCCCAGATATATTTTTAAAAATAAGAAAAATTTGCACAGACTTTTATGTTTCCCAAGTTCTAACACCTTTGAAAAAGTTAATTTTAATGGAACACTAGAATGTGGTAGATGTAATTTTTGTAGGTTTGTGAATAATACCAATATGTTTGTACATCCTCTAACTTCGACAGTTTATACTTTTAAAGTTAATGGAACATGTAATACAGAACATCTGGTCTATCTGGCTACCTGCATAGAATGCAATGCATTCTATGTAGGTAAAACAGATAGGAAGTTAAAGGATAGAATTAGAGAACACGTTTACCAGATTAGAATAAAATCAGAGGTGAATGCTCTGTCTAAGCATGTTTTAAAAGAAGGATCTAAGCATGATTTTAAGTTTATGATCATACATATTAATAAACCTAACCTAAGAGGAGGAGATATAAGGAATCGGACAGAAGGTTTTGAGGCTGACTGGATCATTAAACTGCAGGCACATAATTATCCATGACTTAACGATAAGATTCCATTAAAGCCAAAATTAAAGAATAAAAGGTTCAAATATTAATGAAATATAAAAATAAAATATAAATTTATATATTTATTTTTATATATATGTTTATTATTATTTTTTTTATTATTTTTAAACTAGTTTAAATTTTGTAGTGTTTATGTCCATACAAATTGCTATGGTGTATTTATTTTCTTAGAAGTTTTTGTGTTTGCAAAAGGATTTTATGCTTGTTGCTGTTTTTATGTCTGTTGCAGCTATAAGGTACAAACACATGCCTATATGAATTTCTACACTATTTATTGTTGCATGACTATGTTTCTTTAAAAATTCATTGTTCTAATTAGATTTTAGCAAATGTTAATTGGTTAACTAATTGTAGATAGGGCTATATATATTGTGGATTTTTTAGTAGCACTTGATGGTTTGAAAAAGCTGAAAAGCGAAAGCGCTCACCTGCCTGATTTATTTTATGTGCAATAAACTGTAGTCAACAGTTTGCTTCGTTTTTATTGGAGGACTTGCTATTGGTGTTATTTGGAAAAGCTTAATTTATGGTCTGAAGAGACAAAGGTTTTATATTTTATTGACATTATCTGAACTACGAAGCAGTGTGTAATTTACGCTAGATGAACTGATATTTCTCGAGGCTGCCTGGGTAGTACTTGCGCAAATAAATTATAACTATTCATTATATTACTCTAAGGATCAGTGATAAAACACTATCATTGCAGAAGATAAACTACAATATATGCCATGAGACAACTGTTAGCACTGCATCTTTTACATGGTGACTGCTGTATATCTGCAGTTACTGACAGGAGGTAGTACATAGACATGCACACACACCTAAAAAACACACTAAAAGTATAATGGAATCATAGTTGTTGTTGTGACTTTCGGCTTTTCCCGGTTAGGGGTCGCCATAGTAAAGATTAGAAATAAAACTTCATGAAAATGGAATATTTTGCTTTTTTACTTTACTTTGCTTTTTTAAGAACCATAGTCAGTAGCTCCCATAATAGGAATGGTATGAATTACATAAACAATGTGGGTGAAAGGAAAAAAAGAAATTGGTTTCACAGCACTGCACACCATGTTTGTATTATGGGGCTTTTGCATAGAATACATTTTTAGCAGTACTTACCTCTAGTACATCAGCTGTAGGAATCTCAATGGATTCTGTACCTCCAAAATATAGATACTGCATCATCAGCTAGGAAAAAAAATCCCAATACAAAAATGATTAGATTTCAGTTTTGTTTTATTTTCTTGATTCAGTCAGCTGATACAACTCACAGATAAACTGGACTTGAACTATTTTGAATTCTGTTACTTGCTGTGAGGCAGATTAGTACTCTTCACTTTAGGAATAATAATACTAACCACCAATATACGAAGAGTTGTCACCCTGTTAGGGCTGCAGGAAAGAGAGTGTGTGCAATCTCCAGCAAAACAAACCACTACAGCAAATGCCTTACATCCATTAGTACAACCAGAAGCCTGCACAGAGGAGTCATCTCTAGGAAATGGGTCACACGGCCCTTTTACACTTCCCTAGTTTAGTTGCCCTTGCAGTACATACAACTTTGAAGGCCAGACTTCAGAATCTATGCTACACTCCCTGGGGTGGTACACAGTAAACTGCCAACATGATTCAAGTCTTGCTCTTCCTCATATCTCCCCACAATATTAGCATGGGTCACATACTCAACCTCTACTTCATGGAAAACCAAAAGAGGGTTGATATGATAGAAATATTTTGTTCTGTGGAAGGGACAGGAATGGAAGTGGTTTGCACCATAAAATAATCTTGACTAGGTCATGTGACCACAATTACTAGAAGGAGACAGTGAGCCATTAGGACCTCCTTAAATAAGGTTTAAACTATATATTGTGGTAGTCACCCTCTTTTAACTGAACATATTCATAATGCCTTCTTTACTGGAAAACTGAATGTATGACTGGATGGACAGATGGTTGGGTTGATGGGTACAGCTAGATGGTACCCATCTGGAATCTACCTAATGGGCAACAGTAAAAACAGCAGCATCCATGCCAGCCTGTTCTGATGATCGTAGCACAGAAAGCATATTTTGCAAGTATGCTGTTTTCATAGACTACAAGTTAACCCATCAGAAATATCCTCAATGATAGCCACTTTGCTGCACTGAGGCCAAATAGATTCGGTGAACTCAAAAAAAAAAAACACACTGATTTTATATAGGGATATATGCGGCTCCCCTCTCCCCCATTTAGGGACAGGCCTTTGCAAACCCCCTCCATCCAAATCTGTATTCTAATTCTGAATTATTGCATCTCAAGGAAAACAACAATTTCATACATGCATCAAATTCAGTTTTAGGCCACTGGGTTCAATGAAGTTTGCTTTGTCAAGCCTGACTTTGTGGCATTCATTGGATGCAGTTTTCAAACATGCTATAATTCCAGTTCTGAAACATCATCTTGTCAGTATCATGTAAAATGGATATTTAAATCACAAATGCCAAACAAAAGACAGAGCAACTTCCATCTGTCCTGTCAGTTACAGCAGGTTGCCGGTGTCAGTATATTTTGTACTTGATACGGTACTAAACATATGGCAGTCAGGCAATGAACACTTTGTTAAACATCCTCTTTTACATCTGACCCACTTAGAAATGTTCACTGTTCCATTCTGGCACTTGCCTTGCTCACTTTCCTTTCATAATCTATTAATATTCCTATAAAATTCAATAATAACAGCATCATCTGCCTAACTTTGTCATGACTTGTGTGCCTACTGGGGAAGAAATATTACTGTGGAAAACAGATTTGGTAAGATAAGTACCAGCTAAAAAAATACTGACACCCATTTTCTTTCTTTTTTGCCTTTGTTTACTGAATGCTTAGCCTCAGAGATGATTAAATTAAGTAGTTAGTATGGAATAGGGAAAACCCCACCCTACATTCTGGGTACAGAGATCCTTTCCTTGTGAAGGTAGATCCTGTCCACTGATTTTTTTTCCATTGACTTGTGGCTTGCTGAATCTTCCTTTGGCAGTATGATTTTGAAATCTCTCCCAAATCTCTTTTCTTAAGAATGTTTTTGAGAGAAGGATTCTTGTGTTCTGTGTTGTAGTATATGACTATGTTTGCTTTACTTCTGTCCAAATTAAGAAAGTATTTTCTTAATTCACAGAAGATGTAGATACTAGTAATACTAGTAATGCACTAAAGAAAAACTATATCCTAAACATAGCCATCTCCATGGCATAGAATTGTGATGCTCTGACTATGACACAGACGGCCTAATGACTTATTATCAAGCTGGGAGTGGGAGTAGCCAGCTGGAGTGGGTGGATTGAACATCTGACAGTTACTCACCCAGAGGAAATGAGAAAATATAAAGAACAAAACCCAGAAAATTTTGAAAGGTATAAAATAAGAAGCATGGACATGTAAAAGAAACAAAGATCTGATTGATGCAAAGGAGAAAGCCAAATTACTCACTACAATAAAGCAACTCCAAAAGATACTTGAAGAGAAATATAAGCAAGGCATTCAGCATGCAAATTTTCACAATACAAAAATTAAGAAAACAAAGTGGGAACAAAGAATATTAGTAAGTTAGAAGTTAAATAGAAACTGATGTTATGGATTACCTGAGAAGTGATGGATTTAGTGTAGAAAATCCTACACGGGTAATGTCACAGCATGATGGAATAAATTATTCCTCACACTAAGGAGAAACAGGTAAAAATGGCAGGCATTATGACTTTGGTATGGAGCCTTCACTAGGAAACTGGTACAAAAGTTAATTTGGAGTTGCACAGCAAGGGAAGGTGCAGGAAACTGGCAACTCTTGACGCACGTAATGTTGTGGATTGATGGGTCAATGAGTTCCCATATGAAAGAACAGCAGATGATACAGAATGCAGCTGAAGAGGATATGGCTCAGAAAGATGTTCTGCAACTTTCTGTAGAATTCCCATAAGAAACACAGAGCAAAGAATGTGTTCTCAGTTTTAAAAGAAATTGGTCTAAAGGAAGAGTTGCTTGATTTAATAGAGATGACAGATGTATTAAGATCAACAAAAGAAATTGATTACAGAACATAAATAAGATCCAAAATGTTAGAAGTCTGATAAAACAGATGAACTCAGTAATCAAGACTGTTAACAGAGATTCATGTGGCATAACAGAAGTAAATAGGATATATTACTGTGCAGCTAAATTAATAACACATAAAGTCTTACCACATAAACACAGAGAAATAAGGGGAATGAAGGGGAAAAATAAAATGAGATCATGGAATCATTGAACACAGAAAAGTATAAAGCAATTAAGACAAGAAGTGTCACTGTTAGAAGAATATTGGAGGGAACAGATCAACAAAAATACTTAGATAAACATGGAAAAAATAACATATAATATCAGACCAGACCAGGATCTATCATACATCATTGCAAATAATAAACTAAAGATATCAGCACAGACAAAAAAACGTAGAAGATATGAGTTAAATACAAAGGAAGAGTACAAAATACACAATTCATTGATGATGCCCCCCCCCCAAAAAAAAAAGGCAAAAGGAACAGAAACACCACTGAAAAAGAAGAATGGATAGAAAAACTATAACAAGCAGTAAAGAGTTCAAATGTACAGGAAAGGAATGGGATGAAGTAATGGCCAGGGCAACTGAAACAAAATTAAGAAAAGCTGCTAATTGGAAAACCCCAGGCCTAGATGCAATACATCTTTACACAAAGATTTAGCCCTGAGTAAGAATTACTTATATGAGCATCATCAACAGACACCAACCTGGTCAACAACAGGAAAAATGATACTCCTCCTTAAGCGTGAACCTGTAAGCCATTCTAAAAACTACAGACCAATAACTTGCCTTCCGACAATGTACAAACTATATCCTGGAAGTGAGGCAGACAGAGTTTATAATCATTTAGATAAAAACTCAATCATGACAATAGAACAAAAGGGTAACAAAAGAAAGTCATATGCAGCAAAGGATCATTTATTGTTAAATAATGTCGTGATAGAGATTTGTAAAAAGGGGACAAATCTAATTATGGCATTGATAAATTACAAAAAAAAAAAAAAAAAAAAAAAAAAGCATTTGACAGCATCCCACATTCATGGATGAAGGAGTGCTTACAAATGTATATGACATATCCTACACTGCTCAGTTGGATGACAGTGATGATGAAACAGTTGCAGACCACTTTGCAGTTAAGCAATTACAAATGGCAAATTATTATTCCAGGGATAAAAAATGGGTGGCACAGTATATAGCATTGTTGCGTCAAAGCAAGAGGTTCCCTGGTTCGATTCTTGGCTGGGGTGCCTTCTGTGTGGAGTCTGCATGTCCTCCCTCTGATCATTTAGGTTTCCTCCAGGTGCTCCAGTTTTCTTCCACATCCCAAAGATATGCAGTAGATGGACTGGACACATTAAATTGGCTATAGATATGAGTGTGCATGTGAACGTGGTGTGGAAGAACTACCATGGCAGGGATAGCCACCCTCTGGTGTAAACCTTGGCTCTAGATGATTGTCATTGTTGAAGTGACACCCCGACCCCAAGTGCAAAAATGGGAAAAAGGGGTTGTGAGAGGATGGATTTATGGATGGATAAAAATTAAAAGGAAGACATTCCACTATGATTCTTTGTCATCATTACTGTGTTGTCTTGTCCTTAGCCCATTAAGCGATTTCCTTAACATACTAGGTCATGGTTACAATTTGGCTCCGAGAAAACAACCTTGCTTAAAAACAACTCATCTACTTTTTGTGGATTATATAAAACTGTATAGTTCATCAGATGAGGAGTTGAAAGCACAAATGCAAGCAACTGCAAGTGGTTAAAACTTTCTCCAATGATATACAATTGTAATTTGATCTTGATAAATGTGCAAAAGTAATGTTTAAAGCAGGAAGGCTGCAATATCAAGAAAATATCAGCCTGGGATGGAATGTGATATGAAGGAACTTGAGCAGGAGGGAGTGTGTAAATATTTGGGAATTGAATAAGGACTGACAATAAAACATGAACAAATGCAAATAAAACTCGGTAAGAAATTCTTCAGAAGACTAAACCTACTACTGAAAACAACCTTGATATCTAGAATAAAGTCCAAACTATAAACCAATTTGCTCTTCCAGTTCTAACTAACAGTTTTGGTATGACTGACTGGTCCCAAAAGGTATTGGATCAGCTGGACAGGAAAACAGGAAAAAATGCTTCATGCTTATCAGATGATATATAAAAATCAGGGTACACCAAGATTATGCAGTCCTCACTCCAAAGTGGTTTGAGCTGCCTCAAAATTGATTACGTGTATAGGATCTGCAATTGTGGGACTGCATACATCTTGGCTGACATCATCAGATCCAAACATAGTGAAAGTTTTAAAACATGAGGAGCAGAAGTCTAAGAGGACCTCTCTGCTTAGTTTAGCAGAAGCATTCTGGTGTCAAGCGTGAATGGAAACCAAACCAAAAGAAGAAAAAAAAAACAGACAAAAACTGAATGTGTCAAAAATACAAAAGGAGGAATTTAAGGAGGAGGATCAAATGAGAAGGAAAGAAAAATGGAAAAGCCATAAGTATAGTGGGGAGTACAGAGATTTCCTGAAACAACCTCATGTTGATCAGGATTTGATGCTGGAATGGTTAAGGACAGCTAAGTTGAAATCAAAGGATGAAACGTTATTAATGACAGCCTAGGATAATGGACTATGTACACATTGGTCTACAAAGTCCATTGAACATGTGGGAAAAACGACAAATGTAAGCTCTTTAAAATGATTTGGAAACAGTTGAGCATCTTCTTGCTGGGTGTGATATACTTGTGGCAGTGGGCCTGTACATTGAAAGACATAATAACGTGGCAAAAATGTTGCACTGGGGATTGTGCAAACACTACAATATAGAAATAGCTGAGAAGCATTGGAAAAGTACAGTTGTGTACCTACCATAAATGTAGATGTTCGAGTGTATTCACTGTTGCAGTCATTACTCTTGGGTTATCCTGCTGGCAGGCTACCCTCAGTCAGCCAGAATTCCAAAGTCTAGGTCCGGCATCGGTTACTGTCGCCTCTTCCCTGACGTCAGTGCGCCAGGGGTATAAAAGATGCAGCCGACGCCATTTTCTTCAGTTTTTCTTGCCCCAGATGTCAGGTGCCCCAAATTGGTAGGCTGAAAAATATGCCAATAAGAAATGCATGCACAAAAATAACATTTCCTTCATTTACAAGCAAATACACCAAAAAGGTTGTATAGGATAGAGAAGTGCAGATAAGTCCCAGCAAAGAGAAAGGGATGGTGGGTGGGTAACCTGGACTGCAACAGTGAATACACTCGAACATCTACATTTATGGTAGGTACACAACTGTACTATGTTCATCGTGTTTCACTGTTGCAGTCATTACTCTTGGGTAGAATCCCAAAGCTGAGGATGGGTGGCTGGGCTAAATAGGATTAGGAGAGGCTATGAGGCCCTGCAGAACTGCAGTGGCAAAGCCTGCTCTGGACTTAGAGTAGAGAGGCAAGTGGTAGTGCTTTGTAAAGGTGTGCACTGAACTCCAAGTTGCAGCCTCTAAGATATCTTTGGTTGGTACTCCCCTGAGGAAGGCTGCTGAAGTGGCTGCTGCTCTGGTGGAATGAGGCCTAATGCCTTTAGGCACTGATTTTCCATGTTGAAAATAGCAGAAATGGATGCAATTGCCTATCCATTTAGAAATAGTCTGAGATAGCCTTTCCTTGTGATCCTGCAGCATATGACACTAAAAGTTGCTCAGTCTTTCTGAAAGCTTTAGTTCTGTCCAAGTAGAAGTGTAACTGCCTGTGTATGTCCAAAGAATGCAGAATGTTCTCAACCTTGTTCTGTGGATTTGGGTAAAAGGTAGGCAATTGAATGGTTTGGTTGAGGGCCACACTGGCCACCACCTTAGGCATAAATGTAGGGTTTGTCCTCAGAGAAACCCTGTCTGGATGAAAAATGATGAAAGGTTCCACAGCCATGAGTGCTTGTAACTCCGAGACTCGTCTTGCAGAGGTTATTGCTAGGAGCAGAGCTGTTTTCCAGGATAAGAATTTTATATCTGCTGTTGATGCTGGCTCGAAAGGAGGCAGTGTGAGTTTTTCCAAAACATAATTGAGGTCCCAGGCCGGAATTGGTGCTCTCCTTGGAGACCTAATGTTTTTGGCCCCTCTGAGGTACTGCCTTATTAAAGGATGAGAAAAGATAGGTGGTTCCGTATTGTAATGGGCTGAAAAGGCAGAGGCATGAATCTTAATTGATGAGAAAGAAAGGCCTTTGTTCAGCGTCTCAGTTAGGTATTGTAAAATCCGAGGTATATTTGGTACAGACGTGTCAATGCCTTGTTCCTGGTTCCAAGCACAGAATCTTTTCCATTTTTCTGCATAAGATTTTCTGGTACTGGGCCTCCTGGCCTCCAAGATAATATCCATAACAGCTTTTGAAAGAGGAGTGTTCTGAATGGCTACATTATCCGCCATGCTGCCAGATTTAACGGTCTGAGTTGGCTGTGTAGGATCTGATTGTTTAGTTGGGTCAGCAAGTGAGAAGACTGAGGCAATATCCATGCTGGACCTTGAGACAAGCTCTTTAGGATTGGGTGCCAGTGCTGGTGTGGCCAGTTTGGTGCAATCAGTATAATTTTTGGCTTCTCTTGTCTGACCTTTAGGAGTACTCTGAGAAGGAGAGGCAGTGGGGGAAAAGCATATGCTGTTAGATTTTTCCAGCTGAATGATAGGGCGTCCACTTTCCATGCTTGCTTGTGATAAATCCTTGTGCAAAATCTCTGCAATTGACAGTTGTGAGGGGAGGCAAATAGATCTATGTCTGGGCATCCCCATTTCCTTATTATCATGCTGAAGACTTGTGGATCCAGTTTCCATTTGTGGGGATCCATGAGGTTTCTGCTTAGTTAAATCTGCCAGAGTATTTGTTTTTCCTGGCAGGAATTGTGCTTGCAGGTGAACTTGAAAAGCCAATGCTGTGTCCCATAAGGTCATTGCTTGTCTGCAGAGGACATAGGAATGTGTACCTCCCTGCTTGTTTCTGTACCACATGACTGCAGTGTTGTCTGTCTTTATCAGTAACTGTCCTGGATGAAGCAGGTCCTTGAAAGCTGTCAGGGCATTTTGAACAGCTAGCATCTCTTTTTGATTGATGTGAAGATGCATCTGGTTTGCAGGCCATGTGCCCTGAATACATTTTCCTGCCATATGGGCCCCCCAGGCATAACCTGATGCATCCGTTGTCAGTGTCTGTCTGGCTGTGGGTAAACTGAATGTCAGACCCTTGTTGTGGTGACAGGCTTCTGCCCACCATCAAAACTCCTGTTGTAGGCAGGGAATGAGTGCAATTACTGTCTCCAGGCTGTGGCAATGCTGAGTCCAAACACTTTTCAGATACCATTGTAGTTTCCTCATATGCAGTCTGGCATATGGAATTAGTAGAATGCAGGATGCCATAAAACCCAAGGCCTGCAGGATTTTCCTTGCAGATAAGTGGGTTTTTGTTGCCAATTTCTTGAAGTAAGTAGTCAGTTGCTTTTGCTTGTCTGGCATGAGATAAGCCATCTGGGCAGTTGTATTTAAGCTTGCACCCAGGAATATTATCTCTTGAAAGGGCACTAGTTTTGATTTCTTTTCATTTACTGTGTACCCTAGGCCAATTAGTAATCTTTTTACAAATGCCAGATGCTTTAGAAGAGTGTCTTTGTTCTCTGCTTGAATTAGGTAGTCATCCAAGTAGGGATATATTTGAATTCCTTTTTGTCTGCAAAATGCAATTACTGGTGCCAGGCATTTTGTGAAGACCCTGGGCGCAGTAGATAAGCCAAAGGGCAGTGCAGAGAATTGGTAATGCATTGAGCCAGCTATGAATCTGAGGTATCTTCTGCAAGATTGTCTGATTGGGACATGCAGGTATGCCTGTTTTAGGTCCAGGGCAGTGCAGAGAATTGGTAATGCATTGAGCCAGCTATGAATCTGAGGTATCTTCTGCAAGATTGTCTGATTGGGACATGCAGGTATGCCTCTTTTAGGTCCAAAGTTACGAGCCAAGCCCTCTTGCCCAGCATGGGCAGTAGCTGCTGTAGAGTCAACATCTTGAATTTTGGAACTTCCAGAAACGTATTTAGTATAGACAGGTCTAGTATTGGTCTCCAGATTTTGTCCTTCCTGGGTACTAGGAAAAGTCTGGAGTAAAATCCTTGCCCCTGCCCTTGTTGTGGTACTTGCTGAATGATCCTCATGTCCATGAGGGCTGTAATTTGCTTTTGTACCTCTGCCCATTTATTGTGTGGCAGGTCTGGCATGCCCTTTGACCTTGGTAGAGTGTGAAAATGGAACCTGTAGCTTTGGGACACTATGTTCAGGACCCATTTGTCTTGGGTAACCATTTGCCAATTTGATGAAAAAAGAGCTAGTTTTCCCCCTAAGGGGGCTGTCAAAAGAAAACTGCTTGGAACTGGTAGAGGAAAGTCATTGGGACTGTTTCCTGTAAGGTTGTGATTTGTCTTCTCCGCTTTTGGAGGTAGGAGCACCCCATTGTTTAGGCCTGTATGAGCCTTGGGGCTAAGATCTGCCTCTGGGATGCCTGTATCTGCCTCTTTGTGGTCTGTCTGACACTGGAAAGGATCAATCTTTAGAAGGCCAGTTCCTGCTAAACCAGGGTGGCTGTACCTGTAAGAAATCCTTGACTGTCTGCATGGATTTTGCTTTATTCTCCATTTTTTTCAACACCTCTTCTGCTTTAGTACCAAACAAAGTATCATGCTGTAATGGTGCATCTAATAATTTTGCTTTAACATGATCAGGCAGATTCTGTTCCTTTAACCAAGCATGCCTTCTAATAACAGAACCTGTAACAGTGGCCCTGAAAGAGGCCTCCAGTGAATCATAACCACATTGCAAAGTATGCTTTCCCACTTGTTCAGTTGCATGCAATAAATCCTGCAATTCCTTGTTCTCCGAACATTCAGAATTTGTCAACATTTTCTGTTTAAGCAGTGACATTAAATATTGCTGATATTTAAGCATATATGAAACTGACAATTTAAAGCCCTTACAGCCAGGGTAGCAGAAGTGTAGACTCCCCCCCCCCATCTGTCTAGAGCTCCAGAAACCCTATCAGAGGGGACAGGGTTTTTTGCAGTGGAAGCTTTAACCCCCTTGGGACCCTGAGATATAGTTTCTGGGTCAGCAGCAGGGTTTTTATATAGGAATTTATGAGAATCCGGGACCCTGTAGTATCTGTCTGGCTTAGCAGGTGCAGGGGGTAAAGAGTCAGGGGACAGGCCGGACTCTGAAAATACATCATCTACAATGTCTAGAAGAGGTGGAATAGCAAGGGGTCTGTGCTGAGGAAGAAGCAGAAAGTCTCTGAGCCTTTTCTTAGATTCAGAATAATCTTGGCTTTCCCAGTGGAAATGCTCCCTCATAGTATGCAGGGTTTCCCCAAAAGAATAATCCTCAGGAGGAGAGGCTGAAGGAATGGATTCTTCAACATCAGAATCCTCATAGGGAAGCATGGAGTAATCCTGTTCAGAAGAGGAATCAGAGGAAATAGATACCTGATCAGAAGAATCATACTCTGTTTCTTGCCTAGGCCTCTTATCAGGAGGGGGTGGGAGCCCCTGATCAAAGTAATTAGGTCTTCGGCCATTTTGAGCATCTGTTTTTTAGGAATGGAAGTATGAGTAGGAGAATGCTGTACTTGTTTCTTTGTCTTTAGAGCTGCTTTAGTCTTTGTCTTTGAAGCTGAAGATGGCTTAATATATAGTTGTGTAGGTCTGAAGACAACCTCAGAAGCTGATGCCTGCTCAGCGGCTCCGGACCCATCTGAGGGTATGATTTCCGAGTGTCCAATACCTTGAGTATCCAGAGGTCCAGTCGGCTCCACATGGGAGTCGGTAGTGGCCTGTGGCTCTGAGGTAGCGGGCGCCAGGTGCTGCGAAAGTGCCTCACTGAGAACCGGCGAACCGGCGACTGGCCTAGTAGAGGCTTTGTCGTCGCCGATTTTGGACCTCGGATGCCTATCCTTGTCCTTGCGTTTTTTGTAAACTCTGGTTGTTGGCTGGTCCAACAGCATTATATAATTAAATCTTAGGCCAAAGTAATGAAATGCAAAGTCGAACCGACGCTTGATAATGCATTGGTTAAATCTAGCACAAAACCGACAGCTAGCAACGTTGTGATCAAGGCCTAGGCAAGGAATACAGTAAGAGTGAAAATCCTTATGACGTATTTGCTTCACACAAGAAATACAATTGTTAACTTTTTCTGACATCGGTCTGGAGCAAGAAAAAAGTTTCCCCAACGGGGTACTTAGCTTTAATGAAGACTTTGGTTCTGAAATTCGGATTTGAAAATCTCAGGAGTCGGCCGACCGGCACTTGCGAACTGCTTTTGCTTTGAGCATCGCGCGGCCAGAAAGACTGAAGAAAATGGCGTCGGCTGCATCTTTTATACCCCTGGCACACTGACGTCAGGGAAGAGGCGACAGCAACCGACGCTGGACCTAGACTTTGGAATTCTGGCCGACTGAGGGTAGCCTGCCAGCGGCATAACCCAAGAGTAATGACTGCAACAGTGAAACACGATGAACATCATGCACCACAAACATCATAGAGAATGATGAAGTGTACATCATATGGGATCACCCATTAGTAGCAGTTCAATAAATAGATGTGAGAAAACCAGCTATACTAGTCCATGAAAAAAAGACAAAAGTAATTGATAATTGAAATCGCTACACCTATTGACTACAATGTTTTACATACAGAGAGACACAAAGTCATAAAATATCAGGATTTGCAGGCAGAAACAAGAGCACTGTGAAAGAAAGATGCCCAGACAGATCCAGTAGTAGCTGGAGGAACAGGTGTAAAAAAAAGAATCTAGTGTCGTATTTAGATATGTTACCGGTATATGTAATTGCAGAAGGAGTTAATTCTGGGCACATTGTGGGTGCTGCGAAGAGCACTTTTGGCTATTATCAGATATTGATAAACTAATACTAATATCATGCAGTTTAATTATACCCTGACTTAGGAAAGGGGTCCATTCCCATCATGGTATTATTTATTTATTTTAATTATTTACATTTGTTGACCGGGAGTGCCCGATTGGACGTACGTTCATTTTCAGCGGAGGCCTGGGGAGAAAAGCTCCACAGTTAAAATATACAGACAGTTACATTGGATTTATATAGCGATTAACAATTTGATTAACATAGCAATTAATTACAAACATAGTTACAGTTGAAGAACATAGTACATCAGTAGACAACTAGAATCTTTATCTGCGAAGTGCATAACAGACATTAACAACTGTTACAATAAGACGTTCCTGCTGTATAATAAGTAGTAGGCTTATGAGCATCCGAGCTTGCTATAATCAAGGTAGTTAGTGGGGTGGAAAGAAAGGTAGTGCTTTTAGTAAAGTTTTGAAGTGGGTGCATTATAGTATGGAGGTAATTGTGGGTGGGAGTTCCATAATTTGGCTATGGCACAAGAGAATAGTGCTTCACCAGCAGAATTATTGGCTTTAGTGATCTGCAAGTGATTTTTGTTGCTGGATCTTAGTGGTCTGGTGTTGCGATAGGGTTGGAGTAGATTCTGGAAGGATGGGACATTTAGTGGATGGTTTACTAGTTTGTGTGCGAGTGAGAGTTGATACCATTGAATGAGGTGAGGGAGTTCAAGCCAGCCCAGTTCAGCAAGTGAGAGACAGTGGTGACTATGGTAGGATGCCCCTGTGGCGAATTTGGCGATTTTGTTGTAGCAGGTCTCTAGCTTGTTTAGATCGCATTGCCTTAGTTTGGTATATATTGGAGAGGCATAAAGTAGGGTGGAGATAAGGTGGGAATTTGCTACTGAAATCTTTGCTGCTTTGGTGAGAAGTTGCTTATTTCTGTATAACGCTCCTAGTTTTTTGTGGACTTTTTTTATGGTCATGGATATGTGAATGTCAAATTTTAGTTTATTGTCTATTTCCACTCCTAGCAATTTGGTGTGTTCTGTTGGGTGTATAGTGGTGTTGTCTTTTGCTGTGATGGTAAAGTGAGAGTTGTTTTGAGTATGTTTGGTGTGTTGAAAGATGAGTAGTTTAATTTTGTTTATGTTGAGTATTAATTGGGCATCGGATAACCACGTTTCAGCAGAGGAAAAGGCTTCCTGTGTGACTTTTTGCAGTTTGGGTAGGGACTGGGCTGAGCAGATGATGGTTGAGTCATCTGTGTATTGTATGAGTGTGCCATGTTTGGTGGCAGAGGCTAGATTATTGGAGAAAATAGAGAAGAGTAGGGGTCCAAGGATGGATCCTTGGGGAACCCCTATAGAGACAGGTAATTGTGGAGATACGTCATTCTGCCATACAACGGATTGTTGGCAGTCAGACAGGTAACTCTGAAACCAGTTGGTGACTGATTGAGAGAAGGATAGATTATTGAGGACAGAGATGAGTTGTTTGTGTGGGGCCATGTCAAATGCTTTAGATAGGTCTAGGAAAGTAGCAGAGGAGAGATAGCCATTGTTTTTATGCTGAAGGATAGTGTTAGTAAAGGAGAGTAAGGCAGTGGTGGTGCTATGGTTTGGTCGGAAACCATGCTGAGTATTGGAAAGGAGGTAGTCTGAGACCTGAGAGTGAATGCATCTCTCTAGTATTTTGGTGAGTGGAGAGAGAATAGCTATGGGGCGGTAATTGGTTAGTTCTGTGGAGGGGCCACTTTTGTGGAGGGGAATTATATGTGAAACTTTCCATAGTGTGGGAATATAACTTTCTGACAGAGATCTGTTAATCAAGATGGATACTGGGTAGGCCAGAGCATCAGCTGCGATTTGTAGGTATTCCCTTGGGAGGTTGTCTGCTGCTAATTTGGTAGGCTTAAGTTTAGTTAAGAGTTTTTTTATGTTGGATCTAGGTACAAGAGAAAAAGTGAAGGCAGTGGGGAGATTACTAGTTGAAGGTGTGGGTTGGAGAGGAGGGGGGTTTGTTATTTAGCTAGTGATAGTATGGTTTGTGTGAAGTGTGTGTTGAATGAGGTAGCAATATTTTTGGAGGAGTGAGGGATGTTAGGAGGAGGGATACTGACTTTACCTGGGTGGAGGACGGAGTTTATGGAGGACCAGAATTGTTTGGGGTTGTGTTGGGAGGAGTCTAGGGCAGACTGGTAGTATTGGAATTCGTCCTGTTTTATTAGCTTTTTGACTCTATTGCATAGTTCTAGGAATTTCTGTCTAGTTGAGGGGGTTTTGGTTTTGCGTCAGTGCTCCCAGGCTTTATCCCTGTTTTTCATTTCTAACTTAGTGGTTTTCTGTAGCCATGAGGAGTGTTGTGCTTTGGTTCTGGAAAGTCTTATGGGGGCATGGTAATTAAGGATGCTCAGGAAGGTAGTATTAAAAAATTTAACTGTGTCATCAAGACTGAGGTACTTTAGAGGATGCCAGTTACATTCTTTGAGGGATGAGATGAATGTGAGTGGGTTAAAGTTTCGTTTTTTACGTATTTGACGGCAGATGACAGGTTTAGCTTGGTATAGGTATTTTTTGAGTAGGAATGTTGGGGAGTGATCACTGAGGCTATCTGATAAGCAGCCTGTTATATATGACTGGGGGCTCTTACTGACTAGTATCCAATCCAGGGTAGTGTGCTTGCTGGAGTTTTTATTTATCCTGGTTGACAACTGGACTAGTTGGGTGAAGCCATTAAGGTTTACATGATGGGTTGGATGGTTGAAATCACCTAAAATTATAGTTTCTTGGGGGAGATGGTGGGTATACCAGCTGAGGAGATTTTCTAGTAGAGGGATGCTTTGGCCAGGTGGGAAGTAGCATCCAATTATGTTGATGGTTTTGTTTTGGTTTATTTTGAGGTCGGTATATATTATTTCTTCATTGCCTATTTGTGGAGCTGATGATTTTAAGATCTGGATGTTTAGATGCTGTTTAAATATTATAGCTACACCACCTCCTTTCTTGTTTAGCCGGTCTACTCTTAGTATGCTGTAACCGGTAGGGAGGATTTGCTCACTGGTAATGTGAGATTTTAGCCAGGTTTCTGTCAGGATGACTATATCTGGGGAGTACAAGTCTATGGTGGCATGGAGTTCATGGACTTTGTTGGATATACTTCTAATATTTAGGCTTAGTAGAAGGAAGTCACTTGGCTTTCTGTTGGCTGTGATATGGGAGAAGTTGTGGTTTCTAGTCTGATTATGAGGATTGGGGATGGAGATGGTAGGGCCAGGTTTGGGGTGGATATCTCCACTTAGGGCTAGTTTTGATATGCATGAGGTTACTAGTTTTCTCAGTTTTTGAATGTGTTTGTTTATTAGGGAAACTTTATGATTGTGCTCTGTGGGTAATAGGTATGGTGGGAGTGTTACTATGTTAAGTTGTAGGGATGCTTTACGTTTGAGTAATATAGTTGGTAGAATACGCAGGGGGTGCATAGGAATGGTTCTTGAGTTGGTGGGAGGGGAGCTGAGTGAGGGTGAGACATGAGTGCTGCTGTGAGTAGTAGTACAGTGGTAGTGGTTGAGTGGGGGAATGATGGTATTTTGGTAGGATGTAAGATATGCAAGGAGAATGCATGCACTGAGCATAGGTAAGGTATTCTTGTACATGTTAGCTGAGGAAGAGTGATAGTAGTGGAAAGATGAACTAGGTAGTGTTGGGTTTAGCGCTGTGGTTGGCTATTAGAAACTGAAAAGACTTGGACAAATTAAACCGAATCAGGAGAGAGAGAGGGAGTGTGTTTTTTTTCTTCAACAATGTAGACACCCACTGTAGGAAAGGTGTACAGTATGCAACACAAAGAGGCACAGGATGTCTATTTGGTTTTGTCAAGCTGTGGCTAAGAAGTAGCCTTCAGGATACAGCATGTGCACATATTTGAGGGTGAAACAAAAAGAGGCCAAATCAATCTACTTAAGCAATGACAAAGAATATATAATATATCAAAGGAGTCGATGAGTAAAAAAAAAAAAACCTATCCTCTGGCCCAATTTTTAAATAAGACAGCAATTCAGTGTCCCCCATTTGTAAGAAAATGGTTGAAACAAGGTGATGAAAAGTAAAATGCAAAAAAATATATATATTATGTACACTTAAAGTACCTTATGGGAGAAACAGCATTTAGCTGAAAGCAAAAATCAAGTCAGCATAGCAACCAGGCCATTCTGATGTAGGACAAATGAGAGAAAAAAAGAAGTTATGTCTTACCATAACGTTCCATCTGTATTGTTGATCCTCGTTCAGTCATTACGTGTGGGTAGTTGGTTCCGACCTCGGAACCGAGCCGGCCATCTTCCAAGCTCGTGCCAGCTACAAACTCTCAAGCTAAACTCTTATCCAGAATTCCCCTCTCCCTGTTACCTCAGATTGAGTTTGCAAGTTAAAAGAAGATAAAGGCTACCTCTGGTCAAATGACCTAACAGAACCGGATGGTGAGATCCACTAAAAGCCACAGGAGGGGGAAGGAGGGAGGGTCATAATGACTGAACGAGGATTAACAATACAGATGGAACATTATGGTAAGACATAACTTCTTTATCTGACATTGTTGATCCTCGTTCATTCCTTATGTGTGGGACAGAGTCCCCAGCTAACTTTATTCCTGGGAGGCTCTCATGGAAGGACATTCCTGAGCACCATAGAACCAAAAGATGCTCTTCCCCTGGAGGCCAAATCCAACTTGTAATGACTGAAAAAGGTATGAGGACTAGCCCAAGTTGCAGCTGCACAAATGTCATGTAAAGAGGCTCTGGAATGGAAGGCAGCAGAAGTTGCCACCGGCCTTGTAGAATGAGCCCTTATGGTAGTAGTTAATGGAATATTATGTTTTCTACAAATGAAGATTATGCAGTCTTTGAACTATTTAGCCAATGTGACCTTAGCAACAGCACATCCTAATCTAGGTCCAGAATAGGCCAAAAATAACTGGTCTGATTTAAGAGAAGTCTTAGTCCTGTTCAAGTAGATGCAAATTTGTCTGTGAATATCTAGGGTATGTAGGCAATACTCTCCTCTGTTTGAATGATTAAGGAAGAAAACTGGAAATTCAATGGTTTGATTAATGAACATTTCAGAGATCACTTTTGGCAGAAAGGAAGGATTATTTCTCAGTGACACACTATATGAAAAATCAAATATGTTCTCTTGATGCATAAGGCTTGAAGTTCAGAGATATGTCTGGGAGAAGTAATGGCGACCAAAAACAGGGTTTTCCATGACAAATATTTGAGGTCGCAGGAATATGCTGGTTTGAAAGGTGGCATTGTTAAAGCTTGTAGGACTAATGACAGGTCCCATGGTTGAGTAGGTTCTCTAAAAAGGGGTTTTAGATGATTCATGCCTTTTATGAAAGTCTTGCATAATTTGTGTGACATAAGAAGAGCCTTGGACACCATCATGAAAATTAGATATTGCAGCCAAATGAACTCTAATGGTAGAGGCAGATAGACCGGATTGAAATAAGGTAGACAGATATTCCAGTACTATCGACACTGGTGCTGAAAAAGGATCTACCTGTTTTTCTTTCTGCCAAATATTAAATCTTTTCCACTTGCTGAGATATGTAATTCTGGTGGAAGACTTATGAAATGCAATAAGAATGTCATGTACTGGCAAAGAAAGATCATTCTGCCTGGCAATCAAAGGAATTGGAGGAGCCAAGCTGTGAGATTCAGGCTGTTCAAATTGGGATGAATCACATTCTGTGGATGGGAGATCAACCCCGGGGTTGGATGGAGAATCCACGGTTTATCTAGCAGGTGAGGTCAAAGGAAGGGGAACCAAATCTGACGAGGCCAATATGATGCTATGAGGATTACTTTGCTCTTCAACCGGCGGGCTTTCTTCAGAAACTGGGAAATGAGGGGGAGAGGTGGTAATGCATAAAGTAGACCTGACGGCCAATCGTGGACTAGAGCTTCCCTGGGTGACTGTCCCGGAGGGGGAATCTAGGTGAAATAGTTGCTGCATTTGTAGCTGGTCGGGGACGCAAATAGGTCAGAGCAAGGAAGACCCCAGTGGTTGAAAATCTCCGCCGCTATCAAAGGATTCAGGGACCACTCATGAGGTTGTAGAATACACCTGCTGAGTCTGTCTGCTATCGCGTTGGAACTCCCAGGAATGTGCATTGCTAGAAGAAAGCGGTTGGAAGCCATCGCCCATTGCCATATCCTCATGGCCTCTCGACAGAGTGGGCAAGATTTGGTTCCACCTTGTTTGCTGATGCACCAGACCACCGCCATGTTGTCTGATTGTATCGCAATAGTCCCAGATGGCAGCAGGGGATGGAATGCTTGCAATGCCAGAAGCACCGCCCTCAGCTCTAGAACATTTATATGCAGATGGGGATTCACTTCATAACACTGAAAGCTCAAAACACTGAAACTCAAAACACTGAAACTTCAAAATCTTGAAAACTCAAAACACTGAAAACACATATCATACAAAAGTAGCCACCAAACCACGATGCAGAAGCCAAAAATATATTTTATTGAAGACAAAAGCTCAAATCAAATAAACTGTGAAGCTTGTTTGATCTATGTCAAACTTCTTCAGACAAACAGCAGCAATGATGTCATTTCCTTATATAATTTCAAATTGTCAGCTGATGAACAATCTAATGATGTAATTTCCTTTTCACATATTGGTTATCAGTAATGCGCCATCTACTGGTTGGTTACCAAAATAACTGGATGTTTTTACAAAATTAATTTAAAAGAGCACAAAAATTAATTTAACAAAATTCTAATAATAACATTCTGAAAAATGTATATGAAATATATTAAAAATCTAATTTTTTTAAAAACTTTTTTTTTATATAAGCATTAGTAAAAAAATCTAATTACACACAACACTGTGCATCAAACATTGCAAACTTGTAAAGCATAATTCTGAATATTAATATATTAATGTATTTTTCCCCTGTGCAATGCTTTAAGTTTTAATACTGAAGTGATAGATGTTCTCTCATTGATGATGATAACCAATATGTGAAAAGGAAATGACATCATTAGATTGTTCATCAGCTGACAATTTGAAATTATATAAGGAAATGACATCATTGCTGCTGTTTGTCTGAAGAAGTTTGACATAGATCAAATGAAAAGCGCTTCACAGTTTATTTGATTTGAGCTTTTGTCTTCAATAAAATATCTTTTTGGCTTCTGCATCGTGGTTTGGTGGCTACTCCTGGATATTTTCTTCAGTTTGTCATCGTTTATTTTCCAATGTCTGTTACATATCATACATATACTGAGTTTAAACAACATAAATCATAGCACTTTCACTACACTAAGTGCAATCTTGGAGTTAATATATTTAAGTAGCAGGGGGTGTGGAGCGGGTGCAGGCGGGCTTGCCCCCCTTGTTACACTTGGTGGAAAGTGCTATGATTTATGTTGTTTAAACTCAATATATGTATGTTACACTTGGTGGAAAGTGCTATGATTTATATTGTTTAAACTCAGTATATGTATGATATGTGTTTTCAGTGTTTTGAAGTTTCAGTGTTTTGGTCTTCTATATTATGAAGTTTTCTCATTTTCAGTGTTATGAAGTGAATCCGCAGATGGGCCTCCATTTTGGACCAAGTACCTTGGACTGTCTGTCCCTGAAATATCCCCCCCACCCCATCAGGGAGGCGTCTGTGGTCACTGTAGCCTTGGGCTGTTGGGGGGAGAAGGGGGCGAGACCATTGTGATGGATTGTGCGCCATCCACCAATTTAAATCTTGCTTGCACCTGTGAGTTACCCGAATCTTGGCTGAAAGAGGGTACTGAAAGGGATACCATTGGGTGAGCAGTAGCCATTGTAGAAGCCTCATGTGAAACCTGGCCAGGGGAACAATAGTAATGGAGGCTGCCATGGAACCCAACAACTGGAGAACAGAATGAGCTGTGGATTTCTCCCTTGAAAGGATTGGAATAAGTTGCTGCTTTATCCTTACAATTCTGTGCTCCGGAATGGATGCTCGGCAATTCTTTGTGTTCAAAGTGCCCCTATGAATTCTGTGGACTGAGATGGGGTGAGATTGGATTTTAGCCAGTTTATAGTTATGCCTAGCCTTTTTGCAGTGAGTCGAGAGTATGCCAGGGCTTCTTCCAATAGATGTCTGGTGGGGGTGGAAATGAGCTAGTCGTCTAGGTATGGAAACACCTGGAATCCTTGTAGTCACAAGTGAGCTGTGATGACTGCCATGCACTTTGTGAACACACTGGGGGCTGTAGAGAGTTCGAAGGGCAGTACTCTGAACTGGTAATGACTGGCTCCCACACAGAAGTGAAGGAATCTTCTTGATGGTCTGTCCACTTTTATGTGGTAGTATGCATCTTGAAGATCTATCAAGCACATCCAATCATCTTTTTCCAAAAGCGGAAGGATAGACTGTATTGTGACCATCCAGAATTTCTGTACTTTTACAAACTTGTTCAGTACACTGAAATCCAAAATTGGTCTCCAGTCCCTGGTTTTCTTTGGCACCAAAAATAGTCTTGAGTAGAATCCGGATCCTATCTGGTCTAGAGGGACTATTTGGATGACTCTTTTTCTTAGCAGCTTTGAAATCTCTAATGCTGCTTCTTCCCTTTGACTGGGTGGAACATTGAGTAAGCTTGTTAGGGGAGCAGGACAGAGGTCAAAGGGGATATAATAACCTCTGGTTATTATCCTTTGTACCCAAGAATCGGTGGTAATGGTTAGCCAGGCAGAAGGGTACAAAGAGAAACGACCCCCAACCACTTCCAGAGGAAAGCAGTGGGGCCGCTCTTCAGGAGCGCTGGTAGGATTAGCCAGGGAAAGAATCCCTGGAACCCTAGTTACGCAGACCCCCTCTGCCCCGAAAAAGGCATCTTCCCTGTGAGTTTCCCCCTCTGCCTCTGGGGGAGAACTCGGCCTGTGTGTCACGGAAAGAACTTTAAGAATTTTTGTGCGATATCTTCCCACTCTTCTGATTTCTGGAGAAAGCCTGTTGAGGGGAAGAATAATGGACATCCACAACAGAAAGGGTCTTACGGTCCTGTTCACATCTGGCCAGTGTGCTTTTAACCTTGGGTCTGAACAATGAAGAGGCTTCAGTGGGAGCATTTTGAAAGGAAGCCTTGAAGGGGTCCGCAAAATTACACAAGCCCATCCGGGCATGGCATCTCAGAAAAATGCCTGAACCCGCCGCTCTAGCTGCTCCTTCTGATGCGTGAAATATCAGGCACATGGAGGAGTTAGATATCAAATCGATGGTGGCTAGCTGAGAGGCCACTTTGTCACAGACCTCATCAGACACAGCTCCAGCCAAAGTTTCAGAGACCTCAGAAATTAAGTCTCTTTGAAGCCTGGTAAACTGTGACATATAGTTCGGGGACCTGACTGCAAAGGTCGCTGATGCAAAGGTATGCTTCTCTATTCTGTCCAGAGCCTGGGACTCTTTGTTGGGTGGATGGACAGTCTGGCTTTCTTCTTCCGCCAGGTCCTTTTTAGTTGTGGCCACCACCACCAAGTCATCTACAGGAAGACCTTTGGACCAATGGGGATCACTAGCAGGAGGAGACAGAATTTTATCTGGCCTCCGGGGAATGGTCTCAACGGTGTCAGGAGCCTTCCACGCATGCTGCACGATGAGCCAGACAAGTTCATCAGCAGGTGGAGTAACCCAGGAGGTAGGGGGCTGGGCACAAAAGGCCTGCAGGAACACAGACTCTTCAGAGGTTGGGTTAGAGGGCTGCCAATCATCTCTCTCTGGAGTCCACGTGCTTCTTCTTGCACAAGCTGTTTTGATGATCTTCCTCAGAGGGAGAAGTTGGGGAAGACAGCACAAAAGGGGTCTCCTGTGGGAGTATGTCTTGAGGCCCTTGTGTCCAGTGTCCACTAGCAGCAGCTTGTGCACATTGCGGTCCAGAAGAGGGTGGGGAGAGTGATAGTACAGGATCACCAACCGACACAAGAGCCTTCTCCATTAGCTGGAAGGCCGGTCCACCTGAAGAGGGGTGGGGACCCATGGCAGGGGTCACCCCTCACCCAAGTGGCTCAGCCTGCTGACCCAGAGTCCCTGGATGGCTGTGAAATGCCAGAGTACATATGCCACAGCGGACATCCTGAGCCGTGGCAAGACTCTCCTGCCACAAAGGCAACTGCGGCTCCTTAGTGAGGTCCATAAAGGGAACCATAGTGGGGGAAGACTGTGCAATATCAAGGGGCTTCAAAGGCAGTGAAGGAGGAGAATAAGTAGGAGTCTTTGGTAAAGGGTGATCACCTCCCGAGGAAGGATAGGTCCTGGGGGTGGGATACGTCTGGCCAAAAGCAATTGTTCCACAAGATGCAACACATCATGTTCAGAGAGGCTTCTAGTGGATTTCACAGACATGACTGAGGGAGAGTCAGGCCTATCCAAGGATGGAGCAAGCTTGGTGCCCACCATGGGGGATGTCTGCACTGAGAACAATGGAGCTGTAATGGTCTAAGCTACTGGTGTGTGCACCGAGGAAATCCTCAGTGCCAAAGGCATGGTCTGTACCAACGATGAGGTCGGTTCTGAAGTGGTTGTCGGTGCTAAGGCCTGAGCCAAAAACATCGGTGGCGAAAACTGAATGGTTGGTACCGAGAGGGTAGTCGGTGCTGGGCAAGTTGTCGGGGCCGAAAAAGAAATGGGCGTTGAAACATCCATTGACGTCGTAACAGTCTGCATCGACTGAACAGTCGGTACCAGTAATGGAGTCAGAACCGAGGAGCTCCTCGGTACCAATGTGGTATTGGGCATACTAGTTGGTGCCGAAGTCGCAGATGGCACCGATGGCCTTGGTGCCAAAGGTCTAGGCACCGAAAGCGCTGGAGCTGAAGAAGTCAAATCCGAACTGGAAAGCTTAGCTTTCTTAGGTCTCGGTTCCTGAGAGTCCCCAGCTGGGGACGAAGGAAGAGACTTGGCATTTTTATGTTCATCACTCTTTTTCTTACGGGATCTTGGAGGGGTTGAAGCCTTTGACCCAGAAATAGCCTCTAAAAAGGGAGATTTAAGTAGCCCCTTCAATATTAATTTATTTTTCTTTCAATTAATGTCCTATTAGAGAAGTTCTTACAAATCTCGCAAGGCGGGTCAACTGTTAAGTGAGGCACACCCAAGCAGTAGACACATAGGGAATGTGCATCTGAAGTAGGTAATTTATGGCCACAATTCAAACATCTTTTAAACCCTGGACTACCTTTTTTATCTGCCATGTTAGAAGGAAAGAAGGAGAAACCAGAAAATACCAGCAATGGTACAAGAAATACCCGAAGGTAAAAAGGAAAGGGATTTACCAACGATAGTAAAAAAAAAGGAATGACCTTGCGGTAAGAAGAGAGGAAGAAGAGTTGAAAAGGATTTGAAAAAGGTTGTTGCTAAATACGGTAAGGTAAGAGATAACTATCTAATAACTTTTTTGTGAAAAAAGCTGTCTTAGAACTTAGGTATGAAGAAAAATATTGTACTTAGCTCAAGAGAAGTAGCTTGACACAACCGAATGGCGATGTGGCAAACAAAATCTGAGGTAACAGGGAGAGGGGAATTCTGGGTAAGAGTTTAGCTCGAGAATTTGTAGTTGGCGCGAGCTTGGAAGATGGCCGGCTCAGTTCCGAGGTTGGAACCAACTACCCACATGTAAGGAATGAATGAGGATTAACAATATCAGATGTACTATTTCTGACCAAGGTGGTCATTTAATACAGTACAGCTACAGGTTGTAGAATCTGAGAACGATGCACCATTTCTGATCTGAATATTGTGTTGAACCTCACTGCTACAGAGAATCTGAGTTTTAAACCTCATATTCTCTGCAGAATGTTTGCACTGTACCTCATCACAATAAAGAAGCTTAGCTATGTATCTTATTACATGCAGATTCTTGACTCCAAATCTTATCCCTCTATAGAATCATATTTTTAAGCCTGATTTTAAACATATTTCTGGTTCAGAACCTCATCCTTGTGTACATCATTACATCTGACCCTCATCACTGAGCAGAACCCCGGCTCTGGACCCAGTTTCAGTGCAGTTCCGAACAGCAATGCCATCATCAGTATGCAGACATGTATTTTCAGTGATGCACACTATCTTAGTTCCACACCTTACCATTGAGGCTTAGCATTGAATCTCACCTTGCACAGAATTTTCTAACGCAAAACCTCATCACAATGCAAAAATATATCACTGAACATCGCCCTACAATGAACCTGTTAACCATACAGAATCTTATCTGTGAACCACATCAGGGCGTACCATTTTATTTCAGAACCTTGTCAACAGACAGAATCTTATCTCTTATTATTGGTTATCTTTGAACTTAAGTGGCACATAAAATATTGACTCTAAGTTCATCAGCATGTTGTATTTTCTCTCTTAACCTCTTCAGTGTGCTAAATCTTATCTCTCAAATTCATCAGCATGCAGAATGCTGCAAACCACCTTATACAATATTCACTGTAAATGTTACCATACAGGATTCTTTTTCCCAGAAATGCAATAAAATGTCTGGTTGATCTTTGGCGCAAAAGGACTACTTGAGGTTTCCATAACAAAAACAGCAAATACATATGCTGCTACTGTAGTAATTTGTTGAAATACCTGAATGCAGAGCAGTTGTATATATCTGTTAACCAGCGGAAGTTCATTGCTGCTTCACAAAGCAATCTGTTTTTGTCAGATACACATAACATTTATTTCTGTTTGTTAAATGAGGTAGACCACTGGTCCACATGGACCTCTTTCCGACTCAGCCCAGCTGTAATATGTGGTTAAGTGCCTTGCTCAGAGTCACTTAGTAGACAGATGGAGGCTAAGAGGATCAAACCTTTGTGTACAGGAAGCATATCATTAGCAGCTTACAGCCGTAATCCTCAGTGCTAACTGACAAACATGGCCAGGTCAAGAAATTACAGCTTAAATGGCGCACCACAGAATGCTATAGTACGGCAGCTATTACAGCAGCCATTAAATACTAAAGTCTGTATATGCTTATACTTTAAACTGCAGGGCTGAAACAACAATACATATAAGACACCAGCAGAGGTAAGTACCCCTCATTCACTAACTAATATCAGATGATAAACATTGGACTTTGCGGTTTGAGTTAGCTAGATTTTTATAAAGTGAAATTTTGCTGGTAATATGTCACAGCCATCACATTACAAGTGCTTGGACATATACAAGGGAGTGGAAAGCCTTGGACAAATATAACCTCTCTCCAAAAGGTATACTTTGCTCTTTACTGCAACATGTTACATAGAGTTACAGCTGTAGACTTGAGTGATAAAACTTTTCTTTCATGAAATGCTGTTCCAGTAATATAACAGCCTGTTTTGTGCATATCAGCCCTATCAGCCACAACTACAATGACTCCTTTTTAGTTCAAATGTTAATAACAAAAGCCTTGACTGGTGTCTTGTACAGTGCTGGTTCCTGCCTTATGCAAACAGTTTCCAGGACAGGCTTTGACTCCCCCCCGATTATGAGTGGATAGAGCAAGTATTACACTGTCAGAGTGAAAGAGGCATGCAGACTTCCCATTTCTTCTTCCACTTTGGTAATGCCACTCATGCTGTCTGCCTGGTAGATAATGCTTTCAACATGACAAAATGACTACCTGTAGCAGTAAAAATATCTACATATGCTAGTTATTTGGAAGGCATAACTACCTTTATTTTCATGATTTCTCACATGGAACTCACCATAAAAGGAATGCCTTTGATCGAGTGTGAGCTAAATTCAGAACTTTATAGGAGCAATATATTTTCCTGTTGTCTACAAGGATGTAACTTTTATGTTAAAAAAGGCTGGGTAGCATGTGACACTAAGGATGCTTGTAATCCTTTCAGCAAAACATAAAACACTTTTATTTTTCATAGGTTCATAGGTGTGTACTAAGCTAAAGGCCCTGGGGCCTTTACAAGCGTAGCCAAAGGATTATCCTGGCATAGTGCCACCCGACTTTAGTTCCCAGTGCCTCTGTTGAGTAGAGCCACTGGTGTTATCCCCGGGGTGAAATTTTTGTTTCCCATCTACTCATCAATATTTCTCTTGAAGAGGGTCATTGAGGTGCTCTGCTTGACATGTATGGGAAGTCTGTTCCATAGTATGGGCAGTCTCTGGGTCATGAACCTGTCCCTCCAGCATGTTCTGTTAATTGTGGTAATGAGGTTGAGGTCTCTGGAGCGTGTGGTGCGGTGGGATTGGCATTTCTTTAGATGTAGCATTTCTAACAGAGCTGAGTCAGACATGGCTGTGTAAGTCAAGCAGAGGTCACCTCTAAGTAGGTGATACGAGACAGAGAATAGTTGGAGTTTTTTGAGTCTGTCCATATAGGACAAATGTTTAAGACCTAGGATTCTCTTTGTGAGGTACTTTTGTGGCCTCTCCAGTTGTTGCAGGTGTCTAGTGAGGTACATGCCAAATGGGGCATTGTACTCTATGATTGGCCTAATGAGGGAAGAGTAGAGGGAGACAATGACCTCTTTCTTCCTGGATGCAAAATCCTTAGTAATGAGATGTGCCACATAGAAGGACTTTCTGACCACAGTGGCAATGTGGTGATCAAAAGAGAGGCTGCTCTCAACCTGTGTTCCCAGATCTCTTCTAACATCTTCTGTGTTCAGTGGACTACCATCAATGTGGTAATTCATGAGAACCAGGTTTTTCCTAAAGGGGATGATGACACATTGTTTGGCATTGAGCTTAACGCCATGGTTCTGACACCAGTTGTTGGTCACAGTGAGGCCATTCTGTAGGATGTCAACATCACTTGGGGAGTTGATAATAGCTCCCAACTTGCAATCGTCTGCGAACTTTGTTAGCCAGAGTCCCTTCGTGTTGGCCTGGACATCAGAGAAGTAGATACCAAACAGAAGAAGACCCAGGACTGAACCCTGTGGGACTCCACTCGTGACTAATGGGCAGTCTGACATAGAGTCAGCTACTTTCATGCTGTGGGTTTTATCTGTGAGCCAGTTTGCAACCCACCTAGTGATATAGGGGTTGACGCCAAGTTTAGTGAGTTTTTCTATGATTCCTGAGTGGGAAATGGTATCAAAAGCCTTGGCCAGATCAAGGTAGGCTGTATGAACCACCTTGCTTTCATCCACAGCTCTGGTAACTGACTCAAAGAAGTTGACCTAGTTGAGTAGGCATGATCTACCCTTCACAAAACCAAACTGTGTGAGATCCAGAGTTTGGAGATTCCCTGTATCCTTGTTTATTAGGTCCATGATGATGCATTCCATAGTTTTGCTATGGCATATCTATATGAGGATGATAAACTTGGTTAGGTGCCTTCTATTTTGAGAGCTACCCATTTATTTATTTATGCAGTTATTTATTTACCTTTATATGTATATGTTTATCATTTTATCACTAGTTCTGAGACCCTTTTTAGCCACAATCCAGGTCAAAGTCACACAGTACCACACTATGAAACTGAAAAGTATTTTAGATAATGCTGTGTAATATAATTTTATATATATAACAATAGAGTTGGTAGATGAAACAATTTTATCTACTCAAATAAATCACAAAAAATATTGTGATAGTCCTTAATATCAGATCGGACATTTTGCTAGAAACTATTTTCTACAATCATGTATATGCCAAAGCACATTTTGTTCATAAAAGATGTTTAAAGTATATGTGTAACATGGTAGCTTAGGGTTCCAGATCTTTACTTGTTATCTCTGTTTATGGTCCTCCATTAGATCTTCCCTTAACTTCTTCCTAAACAGAACCAAGTTTTGTTTATTCCAGATACAGTGTTACAGTTTGCAGGTGACATCTTCCTAAAAGCATTCCACAGTAGTGGTTTAAATGCTGTTCAGATTGAGAGCAGATTGATAAGTGGATCAAAATAAATATCGCTGTGTTGGCTTCTGCTAAATGTCCTCAATTAACTGCTGGCTGAAAGTGAGCAAAGACAACCTGTCAGAACTTCAACCCATTGGAAAAAATGCACCCTGATATGGGACTTTGTCTTCACACCATCTTTACTTACACATACCAGCTAAACGAAATGGTCAAACAACTGCTGAGAAAAAGAAATCTCAAAAAATGGTGTTCTATAAGAAAAAATGTCAAAGAGTTGCAGCTCATGTAGTTATGGCCACCAAGTTGCACTTCATCCACTTGACACTTAACAACAAGTAAAGAAGCTACTATTTTGCATTTTGTATTTGTACTCTATGGAATGTAGGCAGTGCATAGTGCATTTGTGCAGAGAATTAGAAAAGCAACAAAAAAAAATAATTTAACTGCGTAGAACACTGATCCACTTGGACTCATGCCAGGTTCTGCTTGTGAGCACTGTCTGGTTTCTGGTTAACTGACTTGCTTCATTCATACTTATGAATCTCCTGCATATTCATAAGTCAAACAGTACCAGAAATACATGGTCTAGGGACCTGAATTTTGTCTGTGACTTAAACAGAACATGTGGAGAGACAGATATGTGTCCCAGAGACTGCCCATCCTATGGAACAGGCTTTCAATCCATGTGAAGCTGAGTTTGTCTATTACCCAGTTTAAGGGCAACCTAGACCAGTTGATGCGGAATAGAAAATTTATACCTGGCCTGGCATGCATGTGCCTTATAGACAGAGGTAGCTTATAAATGCCTGGCCCTCAGTGTCCTATTTGGATACAGGATGCCGTTATTCTTTCAGGAAACTTGGCTAGGCTTAGAAAGGCCTCCCTTGGGACATTAGCCTAATAATAATCTTTGTATCTATAAGGGAACTATGTATGTACATATAAACACAGTAATGCCTAGTAACTTCAAAACTGTAGTGCCTTTAAATTTACTGAATACTGTAGATCAGGGTTTTCAGCCTGACCCAGTCCCTTATCTAGTAGGCATTAGCTTTCAAATCCAGGATCACACAGTGACTTGCCCAGTGAATTGAAGAGGACTTGGAAAAAAAGTGGCCCTAAGGTGGCAGTGTGACTGATATGAATATAAATGCATTTGCACCTGAAAACAGTCTGCCTAAACTGGCATTTGCATGCATTATGCAAACTTTGTACGTTCCCCATTTATCTGTTTAATCATTTTCAGAGTAAGGGGAGCTTGAGCCTACTATGGCACTTGTTGGGTGCAAGGCAGAGAATTATTCCTGAATGAGGCACTGACCTATCCCAGGATGCATGTACAAATTCACTTTCATATGGGATACGTACTTGCAGCCAGTCTGCAGGAACACCAGACAGTTACAGCATGCCTTTTATATGTATGAAAAATGAAGTCACCCAACACAAACTCACAAGAATACAAGAAGTATAAAGAGATGCCACATAGAAGGCACCCAGCCGAGAAATGAACTGCAAAATGATGCTCTGTGAGGCATCAGCTATGACCACTTCTTTTGCAAAATTGTTTTTCTGTGGGAGGCAATACCTTCAATGCCTGTCATACAAGGGGCATCTCCCTACACTCTCAATCTTTAAAAAAATATTCCACCTTTTGGCTGCAATATTTACTTTTTCTGGCTGACTTAGTTTCTTCCCTCGCCTCCATTTATTTGAATTTCTAAGCACTAATCCCATGATCTATTATCTATTTAAAAAAAAAAAAACACTAATATACCTCTTCACATGCTCAATGTTCACTATCTACTAATGCATAAGTATTTTTTATGCTGTAATAGATGCCTTTATGTCAAATAAATATAATCTAGTTAGCAAATGTATGTGTACTTGCTAATGTATATTACTTAATGTCCATTCAAGTATATTACTAAATGTATGCTTAAAAATGTTTGTAATATGTTGAAGCTTTTGTCTCTGGGCCTCTGCTGAAAATGGGTTGTTGACTAAACCCAGTCAGACAAACCCCGTAAACAAAAGCAATAGATAAAATAAAAATCAAACTACATGGTTGCTGCAGGGTTGGGAATGGAATTTCAAACATTCAGCACACAGTTTCACAAATTACACCATTCAGTAGCTGTGTATCACTTAAAGTGATGACCTTTGCACCAGTCTCTTGCTCCCAAAAAATGTAAAGTACAATTTATTGAATTGGTCACACAGAGATATCACAAGAAGCTGATTTAATTTAGAAAACCATTTAAATAAAGCTATTACCTTAATTTATCTGTTTGTTAAAGAATCAAGTTCCTAACATGGAAGGCAGAAGAAACACAGTACCAGGTAGATGTTTGTAACATTTTCTGTAACACTTAGTAAGAGATAATGGGACGTTTGAAATTCTCTGATGACTAAATAACAAGATAGCACTATTTTGGTTGTTGTTTGGAAACTGCTTGCAGCCCAAGGTACAATCTCAGTTAGAAAACACTTAACTGTCAGGAAGTGTGGTTTGCAAAAGGAAATCCACACCCTTATGTACCTTACTGCTTTCAACAATAAACAGCAATTAGAAAAATGAAGAAATAAAAATCTAAGAATGAGTAAAACTAGATTTTTGTTGCAGTATGTTAATTATTTCTGGAAAATGTATACCCACTTTATCTGAAGAACTGTCCTGTTCTATGTGAGAAAGGAATGATAACGTGAGACAAAATAATGAAGAGCATAAGTATTTCTTAGCTTTTACTCATAAATACCAGGCAGAAATCACAGCAGTGCAAGCTGTTAGAGACCGAGGGGTCCAAATAAACAACAGGGGCAAGGTGAAGGATCTAGAAGGACAGTAAAAACAACAGTATGTAGGGGATGCATCTGCAGTGCTTGCTGACATCAGTAACCTCCGCAAGTCTCTACATTTGTGAAGAAGTTAAGCAGCTAAATAATGAAATTTGATTATTTGAAGGGGATGTTGATTGAGAGCAGACATGGGGTTGCCATGAACCTCTTCCTTTCTCTAGTAGAGAATCTGTAAAACTTCAGTGATGAAACAGAGTCTACTGTGAATAATCACATCTTGCTTAATAAGCACAAGATTATTTGAACCATAAATATAATATGGCAGATTTCTAGCATAAACGGAGACACTTCCCCAGGTTGCAAATCTATTTTTTCCCAGAGGTCACTCCCTGAATCACCTGATGTGGACTTAAGCCCCCCATGTATGTATGTATATATGTATGTATATATAAATATATACAATATAC